>NC_136902.1:89055006-89197506 GCF_949606895.1 Notothenia rossii | reverse complement strand
CCCTGATCCGAGCACCAACGCACTAGTCCACTGCACCACAAGCCTCCCACGATTATTGATAAGTTATATATTACAGTAAATACTAAATATAACGTGTTTATACGGTGGCCCTGAAGTGCAAGACACCACAGAATTTCACAAAACACCACAGCATTTCACATTGGACGGAAAGGGTATTCCTTTAGGGAGAACACTTCTTGTTTGTGATTGGACAGAGCCAGCCAGAGAAGCACTGCTGTGATTGGTTGTTTTTGCTGCCAGTCAAGAAATGATGCTTCGAGACTGGTCAGCACCCGACAGCGCAACATGTCCCAACGAGAGCCCTATCTCTAGGGCTCTGGTCCCAACCATAGACTGTATATATAAATGGACGTAGGGTCCGTGACGTCACCCATAGGATTCTGCTGAGTTGCCGAGAAGTCCTTAGTAGGCGGAGTCGGCCACTAACGGCTCAACACTGACGTCAGAGTCTAACCCCAGCCTGATCCATATAGGACAAAGAGACGGAGCTGCAGGACACACGATGTAACAACATTCATAATTAAGTAAATGTAACACCCTTTTCACTCCTGCTACACTTTTCATTTGCCCTGTACGATGGGCGATGTAAGGGATGAAAATGGGGGATGTTGACTTATCTGGCGCCCGCAGCTCACAGCCAAAGTGCGAGCGAGCCTCCGAGCGAGCAAGAGAGAGAGATTGTTGTTGGATTGAGGCTGAGAACTCAACCCAGTCTCACAAAAAAACGTGTAATAACTACGTTGGTCCACAACTTGGGACGTAGTATTTCTACAAAAACGCCTCTGAAATTGTAAGGTCCCTACGTTTTTTTTCACCATTCATTCCAATGGCTGGCGTCTATGTCATGTGATCTTCAAATTTCTCCCTGCAGAAAAAAATAACATGGCCGAACTTCGTTTTATTCTCGGTGGAAAATGCCTATTTTAAAGTTAGTTTGGCCATTAAAATGCGTTTTGATGTCATTTGATGCAAGAAATATGAGTTGTTATTTCAGATGATGTGTGCAGTGGATGCACATGATCTTTAGTTTGCTAGTTATTACGAAGATTACTTCAGGAAATTGTGTCCATACAACGTTTTCATTGTTACCAAGGTGGTTGCTAGGGACGCTGCTATCGATATTGTTTCTGTTATGTTGTGTAACTGTTTAATGGTGTTATCTTTATTGCTACCCCCTTCCCCATCAATGTAGTGTTGGTCCACAGCGCAAACGTATTAGTTTAACAATAACACATGATTATCGTTGTGTTTATTTATTTGTTTGATTAATAAACACAAGTTGGAGTCCGTCAGGACCGAGGGTCTGAGCAGCTCATTTGCTTTAAAGAATATTACACCCGGAAGTAAATATTCTCTCCACTTCGCTTGACAAACCCCGTGATAGTCCTCAAGCTCTGTGATTGAATGTTTGAGTGTGCTCCGAGGGTTACGCCCAGCGTCGAACAGCACTTGAAATGGGATGGAACCACGGCAGACTGTCCAAACCTGGATTTGAACGGGTCCACCCTGTCTCCGATTGATAGATGTCTTGTAATGCACTGTTGAGGAACCTGCGACCCAAGTTTTTCATTCATTGCATAACTACACCGTTTGTGTATATAATATGTCAATAAACCTTAGCTTAGAAAATCTTGAAATCTTGAAAGAGATGTGCAAAATAGTCATTATATACAGTCTTTAATTAACTATTAGTAGAGAATAACGAGTAATGAATATACTTTATAGGGATCCTATTCATATCTAATAATAAAAATAATGAAATTCAATAACATGCTTTAACCACCAGGTGTCCCTTTCTATCAGCTGTGCACCTTTATGGTGTAAATACAGCCTATCTACCAATTGGATCAAATATAAAAGTCAGCCGAATTAGTGTTGATCCTGCAAGGAGACGTATTGTGTGAAAAGAAATGTAAGATGTTGTTTAATTGCTGATATATTTATGATCCACGTCACGTTTTCAGTGTTGGCGGCAGTTCCTCATGTTTGTCTAGAAGTCTTCTCATCAGGACTCTATAAATAGAGAACTACGACAGGTATGTAATATGTAATGCAGCCGAACCGTGTATTACAATGCCGTTATATGATGACTTTCAAAGAGAAAAGCAAGCACACTCGGAATAAAGTATTATTTTATTTTTTTTAAATGTTTTCGGTCTGTTTCCGGTATTTGTTTATGACGATGTGAAGTGAGATAAAAGACTGGGTTGGAGAATTGCACAGGGGAAAATAACGTATCTATGCCACAATTTTACATGCAGATTTTATTTTAAACTAATACGTTTGCGCTGTGGACCAACATTATAAATTGACGGGGAAGGGGGTAGCAATAAAGATAACACCATTAAACAATTAACTTTTCTACATCCAACTCACAGGTTTGCCATTACTTTGAGAAAAAAGATTATTCATTTACCCCTTTTAGAAGTGAAGATGTAGTCATTTATTCTGGGAATGTCATTTTCGAGCCTGAGACCTGAAAAACAGGCTCGGGGCTTAACTGGTTAATAACCTTGCAATGTGTGTTATTTAGGGCCCCCTCGATTAAAAATTGTCAATGAATCTGCAGAATATCTTCTTGAATGTTCCTGAGCTTTTGGTAGACATAGAGAAAATATGTAGAAGGTGTTCCAAAGACACGAAGAACATGAGGCAAAGTTTTCTATATGCCTCTTGTATGGGGGTTTAATTCAAATAAGAGCTTGGTCAGAAAGGAAAAGCTCTGGGCTTTACAAGGGTCCACTTTCTGTTTGGTAGAGATGATCACCGTGGGAGCAGTTTTTTTATTTAAGTTAGTCTGTAACACTGCACAGCATTTCCAAGTGTCATCATCTCAAACATTCCTAAAACTTAAAGTTGACCTTCCCACGATAACATGTGTGTGAGTTAATGATGATAAACCAACCAAATTAGTTGACACATCATCAAAATGAGTAAAGAGCCTTAACTTTTACGCTCTAAGGTCAAAGAGGTCAAGATGTGGTGACATCGTTATCAGAAATGACCTAAAGTGATGTAACTGTCTGTGTGTGTGTGTGTGTGTGTGTGTGTGTGTGCGTGTGTGTGTGTGTGTGTGTGTGTGTGTGTGTGTGTGTGTCTGAGTGTGTGTGTGTGTTTGCACCTAAGTAAGATGATGCATTGTTTTCAGATGACAGCAGTGTCCACAGAAGCTGATGTAATGAGGGTCTTTAGGGCCCCCCCCACAATCATTAATCAGCAAAATATTTTCTGTCTTACACATAAACGTTTGGCAAATACAAAAAAGTCTAGTTTTAGTTGTGTCTCTAGGTGTGTGTGTGTGTGTGTGTGTGTGTGTGTGTGTGTGTGTGTGTGTGTGTGTGTGTGTGTGTGTGTGTGTGTGTGTGTGTGTGTGTGTGTGTGTGTGTGTGTGTGTGTGTGTGTGTGTGTGTGTGTGTGTGTGTGTGTGTGTGTGTGTGTGTGTGTGTGTGTGTGTGTGTGTGTGTGTGTGTTTGCCTCTCAGTAATATGATGCAATGTGTTCAGATCACAGCCGTGTCCACAGAAGCTCCCCACCCCTCTCCGGACTACAGCCAGTGTATAGACCTAATTATGACCCAGTGGTCACAGTAGGTCTCAGGGGGGTGGGGGGGGGGGGGCTCTGTTGTCACAAACACAACACACACTCACCTGAGCTGCACAGCTGAGGTGATTATCTCAGTAATTGGTCCAAGGTGGTAAACAGCTCGGTTTCTCCTTAGTCCTCTGAGGAGAGAAACTTTGGCCTGTTAGCAAACACATTAACAACAACTTTATAAGATCGGGGGTCCCGCCGACTGCTTTCCTGCCGGGGGTCCTGCCAACCCTATGTCCTGTCCCGTTGGGGGTCCCGCCGACTACTCTTCTGCCCGGGGTCCTGCCAACCTTATGTCCTGTGCCGATGGAGGTTCCGCTGGGGGTCCTGCCGGCTCCGTGTCCTGTCCCGTTGGAGGTCCCACCGACTACTCTCCTGCCGGGGGTCCTGCCAATCCCGTGTCCTGTCCCGTTGGGGGTCCCGCCGACTGCTCTCCTGCCGGGGGTCCTGCCAGCCCTGTGTCCTGTCCCGTTGGGGGTCCCGCCGACTGCTCTCCGGCCGGGGGTCCTGCCAACCCTATGTCCTGTCCCGTTGGGGGTCCCGCCGACTGCTCTACTGCCGGGGGTCCTGCCAGCCCTGTGTCCTGTGCCGTTGGGGGTCCCGCCGACTGCTCTTCTGCCGGGGGTCCTGCCAACTCTATGTCCCGTCCCATTGGAGGTTCCGTTGGGGGTCCCGCCATCTGCTCTCCTGCCGGGGGTCCTGCCAATCCCTTGTCCTGTTCCGTTGGAGGTCCCGCCGACTACTCTTCTACCGGGGGTCCTGCCAACTCTATGTCCCGTGCCATTGGATGCCCCGCCATCACCTGTCCTGCCGGGGGTCCTACCAACACCTGGTCCTCTTCTGTTGGGGATCCTGCCGAGGCCTATCCCACCGGTTCCTGTTCGGCCGACACCGGGCTCTGCTCGGCTTCTGGAGCTGTCTGGTTTTCTCCCTCGAGCCCGGCCCCCTGAGAGTCGCGGTCTTCGCCCTTGAGCCCGGCCTCCTGACTTTCCCGGCCGCGGTCCTCGCCCTCATGCTCGGCCCCCTGACTTTCCCGGCCGCGGTCATCGCCTTCATGCTCGGCCTCCTAACTTTCCCGGGGATGCCCTTGCCCTCTCCTGCGGCCCCCTTACGATGGTCCGTTCCATGGCCCGGCCCTCGCCTGCCGCCCCACCATCCTCGGCCCCTGGGGTGCTTCATCCCAGACGCGAGGATTGTGCCATGTTTGAATTCTGGGGGGGCTTGTGTGGTGACCACTTTTTATGACATAATTCAATCATGGAACTACAGGTTGGGGGTATTGTTCCGCACGGACACTTATGCCTGCTGTACCTCCGGGGTATATACTGTGTCCTCCTTCTTTTCTCTTTCTCTTCTCTTCCCGGACTGCAACCGGACAACATATGCTTATCTGCTCAATAAAGTAAACTTTTGCACCTTCAATGCACCGCCTCCGTATGGAGTCAGATTTGGGTCAATATTCTAGCGCGCAAAACAAGCTACTCACGAGCGGGAAATGTGTTTTTACACGCGCATAAAATGACCCTCGCACGCAGATTAAACCCCCGCAAGCAGAGACAGCCCTCTTGCTTCCTCGCGGGAGTGTCAGCCTCACTCGCTCGCGGAGTCTGTCTGCGCACGTGAAAAGTTTCTGACACTTTGGGGCGGAGCCACTGGACTTTGATTGACAGCTGCCAGGAAACCTGGAGTTGCCAGGTTTGATAAATGCCTGAACTACCAAGAGCCGAGGAGTGACAGCCATGCTTGTCAACCCTCCCGATTTTCGCGGGAGACTCCCGATTTCATTGCCCTCTCCCGGTTTCCTCCCGGGGTCATATTTCTCCCGCATTTCTCCCGATTTCTGACAAAATCAGATTGACTCAGGACTGTTTCCACTCAGACTTTAATACAGCTACACCATTGTTTGGTTTCCATGGTAACACGTCTCTTTAGTAGCGCGCAACTGAAAGTCTGAGAGGGTGAGGCAGATTGTCACAGAAAACAGAACAAGAATCGACAACTACTCTACTCTCTGCTCACTCCGCCCACACATATGCTCCATCAAGGACGGTGCTACAGGCCGCAAGGCAGTGCACTTAGAGCTACAATAAGCATGTTAATGTTAATCTAACAGCTCCGGCGATCCACTAGCACCCCCCCCCCCCCCCCCCATTTTGCATTTTGAAATGCTCCCGATTTCTGTGGTCTCAAGGTTGGCCATTTCCATCCCTGCACGTCAATCAAAGGCTTTGGGGGAAAGGAACCAACAGGAACCTACTCTTTGTATTTCTGAGGATAAATTAAGTATTATATTATTCTAATGAAATTGTAAAGTGTAACCCGAAGAAAAACTTGACATAGTGTGTTATTTAGTAAGTGCACATGAGGTCAATGATTAGGGCCTCGCACCAACCCTGCAAAAGTTCTCAATGCAAAGAAGTGAAGTGAACTCACACCCATGTAAACAAAGTTTGGCACCTTTGGGTTCAGGCCTCCAGAGTTTGATGAGCTTTGAAGAGTTAATGAGATCCATGGAGGGTGAGGAAATGTGATAAAATACTTAGTTTGAGGGAAACAGTTCTGATCTCTGCATGAACACACATGAGCTGCAGTTTAAGGTCTGGTATCTGTTAACGAATCAAACAAGATGTTGTGCAATGTTAATGCAATGTGCATGGTAAGAGTTTTTTTCTTAGTTTACTAATTTGTTATAAAACCTGCCTGTTTTGATTGGTGTTCTTCATGGATGATGATTTAAATGTAACATCCATTGCTCTTAGTGGATATGTTGTAATGGGCAAATTCAGGTATTTGTATTTTTTCATTATGTTTACTGTATATATTCTAACAATCTGCTTTAATTTGACTATTATGTGCCTTATATGGAAGCATAAGAACCTCCATGAGCCTATGTACTTTTTTATCGCAGCGTTGCTGCTGAACTCCATTGTTTACAACACTGCTATGTACCCAAAGCTGTTAGGTAACTTTGTGTCTGAGAAACCGGTCATATCATATTCAGCCTGTCTCCTTCAATTCTTCATATATTACACGTTAAGTGCTTCAGATTTCTTCCTGTTGTCAGCCATGGCCTATGACAGATATGTGTCTATATGTAAGCCTCTGCAATATCATACTATAATGAGAACAACTACAGTGAGTGTTATTCTCAGCTTGGCTTGGCTTGTGCCTGCGTGTCAGGTTGCAGTCTCAGTCATTCTGGTTATTAATACAAAATTCTGTCATTTTACTTTAAAATCTATTTTTTGTAACAATTCAATTTACAATCTATTTTGCATTAGTTCAAAAGCACTAGCCTTATATGACGTGTATGCTCTGTTCAGCATGGCCCTTTTACCTTTGCTCTTCATACTTTTCACATACACCAGAATACTGATCATCTCCTATCGAAGCGGTAGAAATGTCCGGAGAAAAGCTGCACAGACCTGTTTACCCCACCTCGTAGTTTTATTCTGCTTCTCCTGCTTGTGTGCATATGATGTTATAATAATTCAACTTGGATCTGATTTACATTCCATAATGACTTTACAGGCATTCTTGTATTACCCCCTCTTTAATCCAGTTATATATGGACTGAAAGTGAAAGAAATCTTTAAGCACCTGAAGAAGTTGTTCTGTAGAGCAAAGTTGAACTGACGTATTAACAGGGATGTTGCAGTGATTGTGATGTAAGTGATGCTAATGTGCAGTCATTTCTTCTGTAATAATGTATTTCATGTAAAGATGTGTTAACCCTGCAAAAACCTCTTTACTATATATCATGTACACTTTATCTTCACTTGGAGCAATGTTATGACTACTTAATATGCTTCACTTATTAAAACATATGTTTTTTTAATCATGTGATCGTAACTTTTCTTTGGTGAGTTTATTCAAACTGATAGGGATAAACACCATTTACTACAGAGGCCAATTTGGGAAATCGGCTCTACAAGCAAAAATAAAAAACAACAAATGAATTACAATAAGATCATTCCAGTTTAGGCCCAGGACAAAAAGCGCAATGACATAATAGAGACTACACACTGATGGAAATAAATAAATTGGCAGCATTTTTAATCAATACAAGAGATTTAAGTGTTGCCGATGGCCGACATTCAAGCTTCTGTTTTTCCCAAAGGTTATGCACGTTGTTCATTAATGGACTGAATAAACAAATAAGTGCAATATAGTAGTCAAACTGATGTTGGCATGTTATATTTCCTGCAGGACAATATGATATCACGTGTGAGTCCAATGTTTCAAATTGAAAGAAGGTGAAGGGACTGGTCTTTATGAGCAACAGTATATTGAGTGAGCTATTAGTACAAACGTATAATAATAATAATAATAATAATAATAATAATAATAATAATAATAATAAGGGTTGCAAGAGGAAACCAGACCAATTATCATTCAAGTCAGGTCCATTCATGCTTTCAATCAAAGGTTTAACAGGAATGTTTGAAACTATTTTCACGTCAGTCCATTCAATGGTTACCCGTCACAACACTGTGTGGTTTTAATGGCCGTCATTAGATATTGATCCCCCCCACTTTTCGTCAGTATCATGGTGTGATCCCATCAAAACCTGGTCTGTTCTTGAGATTTCAGTGGATAATCAACCTGATGGTGGTGCATGAGCAACAGTTAGGGAATCATTTAAGTCAATAGGGTTTATTCTCTAGCCTATAAGTTAAGCTTCCATCTTGTCTCTTGTCTCTAGTTTTGTATAAAAATGAACCTTGTGTAGTTGATCCAGAAGTTTGTCAATAACTATTCGGTAGTCCACACAGAACCGGATTGAAAAGTCAGACTGCACTAGTCAGGCTCACACGAGAGGAAATGAGAGGCCTCCCGAAACGCGATGGGCCGTCTTATAACAGCTGTCCGGGTGCAGCTCGTCAGTCCACGATCATCCGACAGCACTGGAACCTGCAAACAAGGGAAGAGAGAGACCACAGAACGCCTAGTGGTGTGGAGGGGTCGTCACACTCGCCCCCATAAAGGAAGGAGTTCCATTAAGAACACCGTAAACTACCCAACAGGACCCACCAACAGTAAACATCCCATTTCCTCCACATATTTTCCTTTTTTAATTTTTTAATTTGACATTACTTTTATCTGTACCGACCGTTTGTAGTTCCTGTACTTTCTTCCTTCCCATCTCATCAACTCCGGCTCCCAACGAGGCACTTTAAGAGCTCGGAGCTCTATTCAATAAGGTCAGACTGAAGCACTCCTTTGTGCATCAGTCAATCCTCACAGTAAACACAGAGCTAAATCCCAGATCAAATGCACGCTGAAGGCTCTTGAGCAGCTTTTCTCTCACTGATTGTGCTGTTACGTTAAATGTTTGTTGTTCGTGTTTCATGTATTTGTGTCTGGATATTTGTCTGTTGATGTTGGACATGGAGCTGCTGTGACGCAAGTCAAATTTCAGACTTGATCTGACAAATAAAGTAATATCGTATCATATCGTATCGTATAGACAAAGCATCGGCCACCACGTTATCCGAACCTTTTATGTGGCGGATGTCCAGACAATAGGCCTGTAGATAAAGCATCCACTGCATCAAGCTGCGATTTGGGCAACAAACTGAGTGCAAGAAAGTGATGGGGTTATGGTCTGTGTACACAATCAGAGGAACACTAGAGCCTACATACACTTCAAAATGCTGTAATGCCCAGATCAGCGCAAGCGTTTCCTTTTTCGATCACTGAGTAGTTCAACTGGAATGAGTTACATTTCTTCGAATAGAAGCTCACAGGGCGATCCACCCCACTGCCATCAACTTGGAACAGTGCTGCTCCTGTCCCGACATCACTTGCATCCACATGCAGTTGGAAAGGTCGATCCATGCAAGGAGCGGCAAGCACAGGAGGTGCAGACAATACAGACTTGACCTTACCAAAAGCCTGCTTTCACATGTCTGACCAAACATACCGGGCCTTTCCTTTCAGCAAATGGGGGAGCTACCACAGTTGAAAAGTTTTTACAAAAACTGCGATCATACCCAACTAAACCAAGGAAACGCTGAAGTTCTTTTTTGGTGGTGGGAACTGGGTATTCAGTTATCGCACTCATTTTGGCCTCGACGGCACACACAGTCCCCTGCCCTACAACTTTGCCGAGGCACGCCTCACTCAACCGGTCGAACAGTTTCTTAATACGGGCCAAATGTTCCTCCTACGTATCGCAATAGATCACAACGTCATCCAAGTACACGGCACAACATTCCAACCCCGACACCACCCTGTTCTTAAGTCGCTGGAATGTGGAGGGAGCATTACGCAGACCAAAAGTCATCACGTTATAGGAGTATAACCCTGAGGGTGTAATAAAGGCAGAGATTTCCTTGGCCCTTGGGGAGAGTGGAACCTGCCAGTAACCTTTTCAAAGATCAAATTTGCTTCCAAACTGCTTAGAACCAACCTGATCAATACAATCTTCCATACGAGGCAGTGGATCGGGTTTAGTAACAGCATTAACCTTCCGATAATCTGTGCAAAACCCTAGGACTTTTATCAGACTTCTCCACAAGCAGACAGGGTGATGCCCAGCTTGAACAAGAAGGTTCGGCGATGCCATTTTCGAGCATGTACTTGACTTCTGTGTCCATTACCTGACGTTTTCCCTCAGACACACGGTAGAAACGCTGAGGGATGGGATGCGCACCCTCTACATCTATATCATGCACTATCATGTGTGTTTGGCTTGGTGTATCACTGAATAGACACAGATTACTATGAATCAAAGTAGTCAACTCAGACCTTCCTTCTGCCCACAAATCGCCCAACAGTGACTCCAGATTACGCAAAGTTGTGTGTTCTTCAATTTCCCCCGCAACAAGCTCTCATCGTGAGTTTGAGTTTATGAGTTTATTAGGATCCCCATTAGCTGGTGCATAACAACAGCTAATCTTCCTGGGGTCCACAAATAACATAAAACATGACATTCGACAGTACATTACAAGACAATGATACAAATCGTGTACGGCGTCAATTTTCCTTCAAACAGTGACTTTCATATCAACCATCACATACAGCTTATTTTCTGATTCCCCATTTCCTTGGAAAGAAAAAAAATAAATAAAAATAATAATAATAATAATAGTAATTTTACAAATGTCTCCCTTCGCTTCTTTTAGAGTAAAAACAAACTAAACAAATACAATCCTAATCATAACTGTGAAAGGCTGTGTGTGTGTCTGTGTTAGCCAAAGTGCCATATTCCTGCATGTGTTTAAAAAACCTATATGAATCGGTGTGCTGCTGTATGTTTACCATAACCTGTCTGCTGCTTGTGTAATTTACAATCTTTGGGCTTCTAGATGCCTCTTCAATTGTCTTCTGAAGCTTGCTTTAGTTGTTTCTTTAGCTGTAACCCCATCATCCCCCCTTCCGAAGAACTGACTCCCCACTGCCACTTCTGCTGAGAGAGGTTTAGACTCATTAGCATAGTATGACTTCAGCAGATGTATATGGCAGAGCTCAGTGGATTTTCTACATTTAGGTGTGGACAGGAGAACATTTTGATCAGATACCTGATGCAGCACTGTAGAAGGGCCAGAAAATGTTGCCTGAAACGACGAATTAACCATTGGCAACAAAGCCAGGACCTGATCTCCAGGACTAAAGGAGCGCTGCTCGGTTTTTCGGTCATACAGACGCTTCATCTTTCCCTGGGCAGACGACAGCTTCTCTCTGGCCATCTCCCCAGCTGAATACAACCGATGCCGGAACCCGTTTACATAGTCAACAAGATTACTAGGGGTTTCTGATGGCGTGACAGCATCGTTCAGCATCGTTCAGCATCGTTCAGCATCGTTCAGCATCGTTCAGCAGCGCAAGCGGCCCACGCACTCTGTGTCCAAAAACAAGTTCATTAGGGCTAAACCCCGTACTCTCCTGCACAACCTCTCTCGCAGCCAACATAAGCCATGGCAGCCCTTCCTCCCAATCCTGATTCATCTCCACACAATAACCCCGTAACAGAGACCTCAGAGTCTGATGGAACCTCTCTAACGCTCCTTGGGTCTGTGCGTGATATGCGGAAGACTGTTTATGCTGGACCTTCAACTGCTTCACCACTTGCGCAAAAAGGTGTGACGAGAAGTTTGAACCTTGATCGTTCTGAATAACTTTTGGGATTCCAAGAATTGACATGAAATGGGTCAGGGTTTTAACTACTGACTTTGTGGTGATGGAACGCAGCGGGTACGCAGCTGTATACCTTGTGCTTTGACACATCACGGTAAGCAAATAATTACTACCTGCTTTAGAACGAGGTAAAGGACCAACGCAATCAATGATCAAATACTCAAACGGCTGTTCCATCGCTGGGATGGTAGCGATCGGAAAATTGAGTGTTGTTCAGTTTGTGTGTTGTGGAACTTGCGTGTCCGTGCATGAAAATATACCACACACCCAATTACAATTGCATGTTCAATTCACTACCCTGGAAGTTAATACAGTTGTTAAAGTTGGAACAGCCTGTGGACAGCCGTTCTTCCTTGCATGTCAGTCGCCGACACCTTCTTACAGAGGACAGGCAAATCTAGCTGCAGCACGACCCGTATATTTCCGCACGCCGTGTTCTCAAGACATATATTTTTTTAACATTTTCAACATGGTGGATAAATCCTTATATGCTCCCGGCAACACACTGAACGTCAACTTTGCCTCCTTATTACACTCACCCCTACTTTAGTGGGAACAATGAGTCTGCGTCTTTGATGCACACAGGAATAAACGCAGATCATCCTCTGGCTGCAGCCTTTACCGGTACTTGCTTTTGATCAAAGTCAATGCGGAAAACCTGCACTCACACAGGTAGGTGAAGGGAATGAGCACTTTTACAGCGTTTTTGGCGAGGTGGGGGAACTCACTGTCCACAGACAGCCACAAGTGGGCAAGTGTCACTTTACTCGTCTTTTTCTCGTTCCTTTGTGTCTCACGCTGCGCCTCCCCTGAAGCTCTCTGGCGCCCCCCAGGGGAGGCGCGCCTCACACTTTGAAAACCGCTGCAATAGGGTCCTATGTAGTGGCTGATGTACAACTATGCCATCAAAATCCATATACATATACAAGAAAACACCTTTTGAATAGTTGTCCACTGTAGTGACCTCTATTCGTGAAATACATGCATATACGCTATAGAACATGTAGAAGTACTGCACACAAGGTGCCTAAATGTTCCACTTTGAAGTCAACAAGGATGAGCAATAAACACAAACAGCTGTATGAGAATTTCCCCCAGGGATAATGGGTGATGAAAGACAGTGCTTCTATAAAAGAAGATGAACTTTTATGTTAAAATAAGTGTTTGTTTTTTTGGTTCAGCAGTACCCTGTCAACAGGAAGTGGTATCCAAACAGTAACCTGGTTACAGCAGTAGATGGCAGCAGCAGAGCGTCATGGTGCCGGTGTCTCCAACAGCTGTTCATTCTGACACTGCAGACAGCTGCTGCTCATTATCTAAATGAGTTTGAAATAACGTGCATTACAACTGAACTTTTCATTTTCACATTAACTCATTTACATATCACCATGCACTGTCTCTTTCTATGAATCCTATATGTGTCACAGGGGAAGTGAATCATAAAAGCTGTTCCAAATAAATACAAAAAAATGGAGGAGCAGGCTGGGTCAACAAAAAGAAAAGTAGTTATCAACAACGAGTAACAAACTGGGTAGACTTGGAGGACATAGGAGACGAGGGAAATCCAAGAATACAGAGAGGGAACCAGGAACCAAACTATGGAAACACTGACGAAGAACTGACAGAGAACACGGGGGAAAACAGGCATGTATACACAAAAGACTAATCACCAAGACAACAGCTGGGGAGGGCATGCAAAACCCAAGGTGTAGCACGTGTAAAGAATTGCACAACAGAGGTGGAAGAAGTACTCAAATATTGTACTTAAGTAAAAGCAGAAGAACCAGTGTAGGAATACTCTGTTCAACACATATATCCACAAAGATTAATACACGAAGACTTGTGACTCTGAATTGACTTGGACTCTTCTTGGGTGACTCCGACTTGGCTCGGACTCGAACACAGGTAATGATGACTCGGACTCGACTCTGAAACTCCTTGGGTGACTCTGACTTGGCTCGGACTCGAACACAGGTAATGATGTCTCGGACTCGACTCGGAAACTCCTTGGGTGACTCTGACTTGGCTCGGACTCGAACACAGCTAATGATGACTCGGACTCGACTCGGAAACTCCTTGGGTCACTCGGACTTGGACTCGGACTCGACTACGACTCTCCCTAGTTGACTCTGACTTGGCTCGGACTCGAACACAGCTAATGATGACTCGGACTCGACTCGGAAACTCCTTGGGTGACTCGGACTTGGACTCGGACTCGACTACGACTCTCCCTAGTTGACTCGGACTCGAAGAATAGTGACTCGAGAGTAACTTAGACTCGTGAAATGGTGACTTGACTACAACACTGAGTCAAACTACACAATATACCTAAGAATTAAAATGAAAACACTCAAGTAAAGTACAACTACCTCAAAATGTTACTTTAGTATAGTAGTGGAAAAAATGTACTTAGTTACTTCCCACCTCTGTTGGACAATCAAAAGGGAGGGGAAACAGAGACAGGAAGTAAAACAAGACAACCCAGCTAGAAATGTTTCCGTTTCTAGAAGTCAGACCTAGAGACAGCTTCACTCTGGTGCAAAACTGCGTGTGCGAAGCCCACACATTTTTGTTTTAGCATGTGTGTGAGTGGGGAGATTCCCCTTCGATTCTATTGGCTCTAACGGTCAGAAAGAGATGTCCATCACCAAAATCGACCAATGGGTTCCAGAGAAACGGTAAAACCCCCATTTCCACCCAAATCACCTCAGAGGTGGATTTATTTTTGCTAAACCTCTCTAAAAATGTCAAATGTCACTTGTTTTGCATCAATCTTGATACAGAGTACTTGATACAGTATATGTTGTACTTTGGATTACTAAAGCTTTTAGTCTACCTTACCATCATCCAAGGTTAGTTTTCACTGTAAGTAAAAAATAATGTTTGGACGGACACTATAATTTACAGTTTTTTACGATGTTCAATCTACATTTTCTTTAAAAAAAAAAAACCTCTATATTGATTCTGACTCTTCTGCATCCAACTCAGAGGTTTATCATTACTTTGAGAAAAAGATTATTAATTTAACCCTTTTTAGAAGTGAATATGGTCATTTGTTCTGGGAATGTCCTTTTCGAGCTTGAGACCTGAAAAACAGGCTCAGGGCTCAACGGGTTAAGAGCTGCCGACATAAATGGATGCGGTGCTTCCCTGACCATCAAATACCGCCACCGATGGGAATACATTGCAATCAGTTGAAAGCTCTTTTCGTCTGTTTATGAAGCTAAAGGAGCCTCGGCGCGTCCCAACTGGACGCCAAAGGACCCTGACCAAGCGTCGCTCCTGGACGTTTAGGGAGTGAGAGTGTGTTGGGATGAACAGCTCGTCCCATTCAGAGGCAGGTGCAGATTCAAGCAGTGCATGCCAAAAAAGCCGTCCAAATACGGTATAAACATTTGGGCAAACTGTGATGTAATATCATCCTACGCCTGGAGACTGCAGGTGTATACAAGCAAAGCAGCTGGCAGTTCTTCTGAAGTCAACCAGGGGATGAGGGTGGTCCTGGAGATGACAGAGGGGCTCCAAGGACACATGTCGAGCTGTGACAATTTTTTTTCACGTCCTTCGGACTGGCTGAGGGGCTGCTCAGGTGAAAACTGGCCCTTGTTCAATCATTGAGCAATCTAGGGACCTAATAATAACAATAATCAAATATTCATTGAAATGTATCTTTTGAAAATTATTCTAGTTTTTTGTTCTTTTCAATAAAAAAGTTTTTCAACAAACTGGCATTTAAAGGGTTCAAATCCCCAAAATATAATTCATATTGTGTATGTCAGGCTGGAATAGTTTTAAAAGATTTAGTCTTTTAAAGTGGAAATAAATATTAATATATCATATTTGTATAGCAGTTTTTGTGAAGGTGGCATTTTATGGCCTTAGGAACAAATACGTTTTTTTTTTTAAGGGACTCAACATTGTAAAAACTGTCTCCTCTCGGATCAAAGCGTTTTTACACTGAACAGAAGGCCGTAGTGACTGTGACATTACACGGCTCTTGCATAAAATGTAATCAGATTCAGAATACCTTTATTAGTCCCACAGAGGGGACCTTTAAATTGTTACAGCAGAAAAGAGCCAAAGACAGCTTAATATTACCTAAAGCATGCATAAAAAAAGTATTAAAGATTAAAAAAAAGAAATTATCATTTTAAAAAGGTTACACATTTTACAAAATACACATCCTGTAACAGTTCTGAGGATTTAGCATTTGGTATTCAACAACAACAGGTGCTATAGTCTGTGTTGTTGTTTGTGTGCAGGTCTACTACTGGTTATACAGTCTGACTGCTGCAGGAAGGAAGGACCTGCGGTATCTCTCCCTGAGACAATTACAATTGAGTAAGTGTTAATTGATTGTGTAACATTTTATTTTGGATTTAAAGATGATTAGGCAGGATAGAAATCAACCAGGGTTCTGGATTGCTAACACACATTTTTTTTTTTAATTGCTCAGTTTCTTAGAACACTAAACACAATTCATAAAATCCCACACCCAAAGTGCAAAACACCTCATTAAATTAAGAACTGCACTCAAAACTACATAAACACTTACCAAGTGTAAACTTTTGCACCAAATATAACACACTTCATTCACAATACTAGATTGTTTGACCACCCAGCTACACACTGCTGAGCATCATCTAAAGGACTCTCATCTGTTATGGGCTATGCTCTGTACATAGAGGTTTCTGCAGAGAAAGATTTCTTGAGTATACAGAAATACAGTAAATGAAGAAATACAAATGAGTTGTTGAAAAGAATCACATTTTATTCAAAAATCACATTGTGCAACATGCATCTCAGCACATAGTTACTCTGCTTCGGATCTCTCTAAGTGTGATGCATTGTTTGCCAAAACCCAGTTTGTAGCTGCTGCTTCCTGTGCCTCATTGAACATCCTAAGCCTTCCACCTGCACCTCTTTGTTTCTCAGTCCTTCAGATAAACAACAAAGATATAGTGGTTGGTCAGTGTGTGTGTGTTGCATAACAGTAAGTTTACCACAGTACATTGTGCAGGATTTGTGTAGTTATAGTATGCAACATGCCAACAATTCAATTACAGTAATGAAGTAAATACGTTTCACACAACAGATATAAGCACCGATATATCATGAATTATGCAGAGCTCAGCTAAGAACTGGTAACTACTGTTTTCAAGTCTAAGTGTCCGGATTACAGAGGCAACAGTACATCGGCTTAGATTAGGCTGAACCCTCTGTCCAGCCTCTCATCGTCAAACCATGGTTGATAACGTTTAATTTACAGTAATAGAGAGTATTCTTCTTTGTCCACGTCCTCTCCCTCCAGCTCTACCTCTACCTCTCATTCTTTCTCCTCTCACTCTCACCCTACCTCTTCCTCCTCCTCTCACTCTCACCCCACCTCTTCCTCCTCCTCTTGCTCTTGCTTCCATGTTGGCTTCCATTGTTGCTGTAAGAAAGTACTCACCTGTGGTATTTGTATAGTGCTAACATCCTGATTGATGAGCCAACAATTATGCCATCAGGTATTTGGTCAGGTGGAACGTGTTTCTTGATCATTGGTCCATGTGTGAGGCATTTTGAATGTCAGTGTTTTGAATCAGCTAACACGTGACTTTATGTCAGATTCCTGTGTCTTACGTGGAGAAACGTGTGCAGTGGTTTGCAGAAAGTGCCATGTTGATTTGCAAATTGTGTGAAAAGCTGAAAACGTGTTTAGAGTTTTGGATATTTGAGCCGATGTTTTGCTCTTTGAGTGTCAGTTAAAATAATTGTGCATTATGTAGAATTTTAGTGTGTTAGCAATCGAAAAAAACTGTAACAATATGTCAATTAGTCAGTGTTTCCTGAGAGTGATCATGATAATAATAATAATAATAATGCATTTTATTTATATAGCGCTTTTCACAACTCAAAGATGATTTACAATAATGAGGGAGGGTAGACAAACAAGGACAGGCAAACAAGTAAGTATAGTAAAATAAAAATAAATAAATAAATAAAAAATAAAATAAATAAAAAAATAAATAAAATAAAAAGGCAGTCAAGAGGAAGTTGATTGAGAGGGGGGGGCTTATGGGTAGACAGCAGAGTTCCCGTTAGCCGGTAATTACCGGACTACGACCGGTACAATATCAAAGTGTCCGTTCAAAATAATTTCCGTTTAGCGCAATACCACATCAGTTGCGCAACTTGCGCCACTTATGTGACAGACAAGAAGAGTATGTGACAGACAAGAATAGTCAATTCTAATGTCTAACACTTAATGTGGAGAAAGAGATGTCCTGTATGGGTTGATTGTGCGTTGATCTGTTGGTAATGCCTCGGGGTTCCGGTGGGCATGTAAACAAATGCATAATGCTGCGCTATACTTTGTGGCCTCACTCGGTTGCATAGCGACACTTATTGTTTAGGTGTCTTTTAATAAGCAGAGTCCTACCATTAGCTAGAACTAGCTAGATCTGATCGATATGGACATAAACGCGAGTGAAGTCTAATCTGACGGGAGAGATAGATCAGCTGCTGCTGCTGACGAGTCGACACGCAGCTCTGCATGATCACATGCAGCGGTGAGCGGAACAAAACACACACTTCAGGTTAGAATATCACACGTAGCTATTTTAATTACCTCTCAAATTACCGTAACTAGTTATAGATATGTTTAGTTTTACTGTCGGGTCACTCATTAGTGATCCACGAGCTGCATGACACTGACGGGCTGTCAGGAGAGGGAGAGTGCTCCGTTTATTATTCCCGTGTTATTGTAAATTATTGTTCACTTTTGGATAATGTAGTTAATCTACTATAATTAGTTTGTTTAATATCGAATCATATCAATAAATAACAAAGAAGACCTTTGACCGGCACTTTTTTCATTTAGTCCGGAAGATTTAAACTTTAACGGACATGTTGACCGGCAAAAAAAATTTCTGGTAGACAGAGTTGAAAAGATGTGTTTTGAGGCGGAACTGAAAGACTGTGAGGGACTCAGAGTCACGGAGATCTTGGGGGAAGGAATTCCAGAGCCTAGGAGCTGCCACTGAGAAGGCTCTGTCCCCAAAGCTGCAGAGTGTGGATGTGGGAATGGATAGGAGTCCGGCTGCGGTGGATCTGAGGGACCGTGGGGGTTGATAAGGAGTGAGAAGGTTTGTGAGATAAGGGGGGGCCAGATGGTGGAAGGAAATGAAGGCATGGATTAGTCGTTCTGCTGCGGGGCGGGTGAGAGAGGGTAGGATTTTTGCAATATTGCGGAGGTGGAAAAATGAGGTTTTGACTGTTTGGCGGATGTGAGGTTTGAGGGAGAGGGTGGGGTCAAAGATTACACCAAGGTTGCGTGCCTCATTGGAGGGGGAAACAATGGTACCATCGATGGTGAGTGTTATGTTAGAGAACTTGCTGAGGGTGGATTTGGAGCCGATTAGGAGGAGTTCTGTTTTGTTGCTGTTCAGTTTGAGGAGGTTATGTTGCATCCAAGTTTTAATAGCTGTCAGACAGGCATCAATGTGGGTAAGGGGTGGGTTATGGAGGGATTTGGTGCTGAGGTATATCTGAGTGTCATCAGCATAGCAGTGTAAGTCCAGGTTGAAGTGGCGGAGTATCTGACCGAGGGGGAGGATGTAAATAATGAAGAGGAGGGGGCCAAGTACTGATCCTTGAGGAACGCCTTGGGTGACTGAAGCTGTGGTTGGGGAGGGAGATGAAGTGGGATCGTTCAATGAGGTAGGACTGGAGCCGTCTGAGTGCAATACCTTCAATACCAATGTCCCTGAGTCGGGTGAGCAGGATGTTGTGGCTCACGGTATCAAAGGCTGCACTCAGGTCGAGGAGGATGAGAATATTGAGGGAACCAGTGTCAGCAGAGGTGAGGAGGTCAGTGAGGACTTTGACGAGTGCAGTTTCTGTACTGTGGTGAGGACGAAATCCAGACTGAAGGGGTTCATGAAGCTGGTTGGTTTGGAGATGGCAGTGAATTTGATTGGCTACAATGCGTTCAAGTGTTTTTGAGAGGAATGGTAGGTTAGAGATGGGGCGGTAATTAGTGAGGGAGGAGGGATCAAGACCAGGTTTTTTGAGGATTGGAGTAACGGCAGCAGTTTTGAAGGCAGAGGGGACGGTTCCATGGGACAGTGAGGAGTTGAAAAGGTTAGCAAGATAGGGGCAGAGGACAGGGAGGCAGGACTTCAGGAGAGGAGTGGGTAGAGGGTCAAGGGAGTAGGTTGTGGGATTTGAGGAACCGATCAGATGGAGTATTTCAAGTGGGGTAACCCGGTTGAACTGGGAGAGGCGGCGCTGGGGAGGAGGAGTCAGGAGGTCAAGGGAGATGGGGGGAGAAATGGTAGCGGTGGAGGTTGGGGGAGATGCTTGTATATCAGATGGAGCTGAGAAGGAGTGGTTAATGGCGTTAATTTTGTCTGCGAAAAACTGGAGGAATGAGCTGCAAGTAGCGGAAGTAGAAGTAGGGAGGTTATCAGCACGGGGTTTGAAGAGCTTGTTGATTGTGGAGAAGAGGGTCCTGGGGTTACGGGAGGGGTCAGTGAAGATGTTGGAGAGGTAAGCAGATTTAGTGGCAATAAGAGCATCTCTGTATGCATTGAGATGGAGTTTGTAGCTAATGCAATGGACTGTGAGGGATGATTTCTTTGAAAGACGTTCAAGTTGGCGGCCTCGCAGTGCGGGTGTGAACCAGGGTGAGGAGGTCTTGAAAGTAACAGTTTTATTTTTGAGGAGGGCTAAAGTGTTGAGGGAGGTGAGTAGGGTGGAGTTGAGGTGGTTGAGCAGATCATCAGGTGAGCTGAGGGTTGCGTCCAGGGGGAGATTAGACGATAGCAGTTGATGATAGGAAGCAGGCTCTGCTGGTGATCTGCTCATGTGTCCCTGAAGAGGCACCCGGGACTTGTATCACAGTTCGTTCTTGTTTTCCTTCCTTCTGCCGAACAGAGCTCTCAGAAGTCTTGCCAGAGCTAGGAACAGACCCATGACACCCATAGCCAAGAGCGCACCCAGAGCGACCACTTTGGCGGTTTCTTTTGCCTTACGCACCTGTACAGGGGAACAACAGACACTTGTATGTTAGTGAGCCAACTGCTTTTAATATTCAAAACGCTGTTCCTTTTGATGCAGTGTTAAATTACATCTACATGCGGCAAACATTTACTTTATTGGGTTTAACTTTATTTATTTTTATTCTGTGTTTTTTATATTTTTATTTTACTATGTATTCTTTAAAATGGTTCATACATTTGGTTGAACTTACATTTTTTTATTTAAATGTATGGTTATACCATAGGACTTAAGGTTCAGAGACAGCTGGACAAATCTGTCTGTCTGTCTGTCTGTCTGTCTGTCTGTCTGTCTGTCTGTCTGTCTGTCTGTCTGTCTGTCTGTCCGAACACTCTTGTAAAAGAAGAACAAGAAAGTTCAAAACCTTTCGAAGCTTCTGCAGTTTATGATTTGCTTGAACATGCTACAAATTCTGATTTTTCTTTACTTCGTTTTAATTCAGTGGTTTGCATTTTCTATCTTGTGTTATGTATGTATTCTATTTTAGATTGTTTTATTTCGGTTTAAATGTGGGTGTTTTTGATACTGTTATTATCAATAGTTACATCCCTCTCTACTTGTCCTTGTTGTAAAGCTCTTTGTGCTGCATCCCTTGTGTGATGTATATACAAACAGTTTGTTGTTATTGTTATTCCAAATATCAACTAACCTAAGACAACACATAATGTTGTTATGCTGTCGAGGGCGTTTTATAGATTTTGTATTTCCCCAACATGATAAATTGTTTATGTGAAAACATTTTGTGTTATTTATTTTTCAGGGAGATTTCTTTAGTCCATTATTTGTATAAAGCAAACACAATTACTGTATTTATGTTTGGTTTATAAAGATAATTCTTTTTACTCCAGCCCCCTCTTCAAAAAAGGGTCTTAACTGACCTGCCGGGACTCTGCTTTTCCGTAGCGCAGCTCGGTGGCAAAGTGCTCACAGTTCTTTCTAAGGACGCAGTACGGCACCTCTGTACCGACCAAAGCATAGGCGTTCGTCACAATGATGTGCGCCGGGCGGGGCTCGTACTCCTCATCCAGGCTGTTGTTGATTTTCCACTTGTTGGTTCCCACCACAACCCGTAGCTTGTCTTTCTTCACCAAGGCCTTCTCATGGGGAACAGCTATCATACTGTTGGCACTGTCACCCGTAACCTCGGCTATGAACAAAAAGGAAAAGAGAGAAAAATAGATGTGCACTAAATACTGTAAGATATTTTGTGTGTGTGTGTGTGTGTGTGTGTGTGTGTGTGTGTGTGTGTGTGTGTGTGTGTGTGTGTGTGTGTGTGTGTGTGTGTGTGTGTGTGTGTGTGTGTGTGTGTGTGTGTGTGTGTGTGTGTGTGTGTGTGTGTGTGTGTGTGTGTGTGTGTGTGTGTGTGACTCACAGGCTGCCCACATACACAGCCCAGTGCTGATAGGGTCCCTTGAAGATCTCAATCAAATCCCCAATCTCTGGGTTTTTATCGTACTTGGATTAAAACAGACAGAACAAATGTTTGACTTTGCAACAGATTTTTTTTGGCAACAACTGCAGTTCATTGTGATATGAAAGGACCCTCCGTGCTAAACTAAGATCAGATAAGACTTGTATTGAGCTAAAAAAATACAGCTCTTTCGACACACACTATACACTATGCATAATGACACATCATTGCATAAGAGAACACAAAGCACATTTTAAAAAAAAAACTACGGTTTCATTATGTATTTTCTGATTAAGTGATTATTTCTTTACCTCCGCCATTATTTCACCTGGTTTCCACTGCTTTGTTTTCGTAGGTTACTTGCAGCACCTGTAGGGCAAATTAGTAAACTTTAGTAAAACTGCTTCATTCTCCCTTTAGTGAAAAAGTATCAATTACAAATAATCAAAATCCTTTAAGTAACTAGGACAATATTGCTTTCCAAATAAAATAAAAATATGTATGTAAAGTGTCCCAAAATCGTACTAAAGTACAATTTCTTTGAGTAAATGTACTTCACTACAATACAGTACAGCACTTTTATAGCACAAAGCATTATTATTAACATAGAATCACATTTCATGAATGAATGAAATAGGAATGATGAATTTAATGCTGCATAATGTAATATATCAATAGATAATGTGTGACATTAAATATACATTAATATTCACACCTGACCAAGCTAAAGCTACAGTCAAACATTTTTTTTTACCATAAGTCTTATGGTAAAATCCTATCTTTGTGAAGGTTATCATTTAAAAAATAGGAAGCTTTTAAAAGAGGCATCTTCTTTTTCAGTTGTTCATCATTTTTGAAATTGGAGGCTGTAATTTGAGTTGCAGTTGATCAGAATCAGAAACAGGTTTATTGCCAAGTAGGTTTACACATACCAGGAATTTGTATCCTTGGTGTTTGTGGTGCATAGGCCTACATACACACTGTTAATGACAGTATACTGAAAGTTGTTGTGGAGCCCACACCCAGTGACGCAAACATGTGTCAGTAGGCCACAACGTCATTCACTTCAACAGCACCATACACTACAGCCTCCAAAACGATGATAATGTTAAAACATCTGTTAAGGTTAATATAAGATTCATAAAGGTCAAATGATTGAGGAACTGTTGTTTTATACTGTCATAGTTTTAACTTTATAATAAACCGACGAGCTTGTAAATGGACCATTTATTGTCAAAATATCCCAACAAGTATTTGTCATGACGGAAAGTGTGTGTGTCCCCCCCCCCTGTCTTTTTAGATGCTAACGCTTGAAAATAAATCATTTAAATGTCACTGTAATAAGAGGAATAAATAGAGGATAAAAGATCATTCCGTTTCGTTTTTACGTTTTGGCAAACAAAATAAGCCACGACACAGCGAGGCAGCCTAAAGCTGCATACAAACTACACTGTGTAGAGCTTTAAAACACGCAGCATCACGATAACAGAGCCTCGACCGACATGACAGTACACTTTGTGAATATTATTTTACTGAAACACAGTGTTCTTACCTTTAAATGTAAGCTTGGGTTTATGTCAGAGGCGACGTCCGAACCAAACCGATACTGAAAGAGTTCATTAGCAGCTTTGCACTCCGCCCGTTTCCCCTCCAGCTCCTGAATCCTCATCTCCTCCCGTTTCTCAGCTCCTTCCTCATCTCCTCCCGTTTCTCAGCTCCTTCCTCATCTCCTCCCGTTTCTTCTTGGGCAGCTCGGCCTTGCTGAGACCTGGTTCACAATGAAGAGAGACAGTCAGTGGTGTAGGCCTAGTGGGCGTTGGACGCGGGGGTAGCCTACGCCGTACCCCCACTTATTTGAAGCATGATTTCTTTTTTTAATAGTCTAGTATCTAAAATCATTGCCAATGTTATCAGTTGCAAGCGTGTGTTTGTTGTAATAATGACGAAAACATAATAGGCAGATTTCACAGTAATTATAATTAAAACGTAGCTCAAGCTTTTATGCAACTTGATTTGAAGCGTGTGTGTGAGGGGCAGAATCGTGTGGGTGACCAGGTGTCCCGCACTGTGCGGGACTGCACACACAGCATTTTTATTATTTGTCCCGCGTCCCACACATTGAGACTATGTCCCGCATTTGAGTGATAGTCGCGCAGAAAGGCCGGATCGGTTCGCTGACAGCCGGCACCGCCCTTTATTATTATATTGTCTAAACGGCATCATGAAAATTGCGCTGACAAGCGACACATTGATTGATATGACTGCGATTAAATCAGCATATACTTCTGCCAGGGGATGCCACCCCTCAACATCTCCTGCCACCCTCTTGCCACCACATGAATATTTTTCTAGATCCACCAGTAGGCTATATTTTTCGTTTCGTTTATTTAATAAGTTAATTTCAGGACAACTTTGGGAATTTTGTTTGTTTGTTTTGAGATTTAAATAGATTTTGAAAGTGGAGATAGAGAGAGAGAAGCAGCGCTGTCTGCTTAGTTGTAATACTGTATAGCTCAAGCCTTTATGCAATTTAGCCCTATACATTGTTTATGTTACTTATATGCAGGGGTGCACACAACTTTCTCAGTGAGGTACTCGGATGAGTACCTGGAGTCAGTGTGTGGTACTCCAACTTCTGGCTCCCCTCAAAGTTGCAACAAAGCGTTTTGATCAGCTGTTTTAGCGCAGTGCTGCTGTACAGACCGACGTTAACAGCAGCCCTGTCTGTGCACACGGAAACCGACTCTGTCGTCCGGTGATCTAACCGCCTTCTGGAAAAGCTTCACAAGTACGTCGGTACGCAAATGGGCTTTGTGACACAAGTGACGGTACGCATTTCAGATTGTTGCCGCGCATGCGTACCTGCGTACCACTTATGTGCACCCCTGCTTATATGCCTGTGTGTCCATGGTTTTGAGTCTGTGTGTGTTGATCGCAGCGCCGTCTGCTTTTTGCAGTACAGTAACTAAAGTAGGACTAAGAATACCGGTAGTTTTTTGTAGACCTGTCTGCCCGTTTTGTGAGTGCACTGCGCGCGTGCGCATTTGTAGCATTGTTTGGGATGACCTAATTTCAATACCGTCCGCCGTCCTCTTTGAGAAACATACACAACGCAGACAGACACCGCTCACAAAAGTATCAGATAGGCTTCAATCTAATCTTGATTGTCTATAATTAACTATAACAAATATCGGGGTTTTAAAACTACGTTTATATATGTAGGCTGCTTATTTTTACGGTTTGCATGAGGTGGTCCGCGAAAATCCTTGATAATAAATAGTGGTCCGCATAAACAAAAAGTTTGAGAACCCCTGCTCTACGACATACCATCCAACCTCCTCAATAAACTCCAACATATCCAGAACTCTGCTGCCCGCCTCCTCACCCGCTCCCGCTCCCGCTCCCACATCACTCCCGTAGCCTCCTACTCCAGAACCTCCACTGGGTCCCCGTCCGTCAAAGAATCGACTTCAAAGTCCTCCTGATTACCCCCCCCCCCCCCCCCCCCCCTACCTGACAGACCTGCTGCACCACCACACCCCTTCCCGCTGCCTCCGCTCATCATAAGCCAACATCCTATCCATCCCCACCCGCATCAATCACCGGACCTGGGGGGACAGAGCCTTCTCCGTCGCTGACCCCTCACTGGGACTCACTCCCTCAACCCATCAGAGACTGCACTGACCTAACCTCCTACAAAACACGTACAAAAACTCACCTCTTCAATCTGGCTTTTAATGTGCGATTGTTTTTGTATTATTTGACTTTAACTTTATATATTTATTTGTTGTTCTTTTCTTTTCACTATATCTGTAAAGCGTCTTTGAGCACCTGTAAAACCGCTAACAAAATGTATCTATTATTAATTATAATTATTCACATACTGTGCTGTAAACACCATAATTTGACAAGCTTTGGTGTCTTAACTGTTATTGGTTTATCTGTGTTCATTTTCTAACAACGCAAAAAACCTTAATCAAGTGCTGGCGTGGTTCCATGCATGTCGCATTGTATTCTTGCATTTAAGGTTGCAGCCATTCAAAGTGTGGCATCTTTGGTTTGATTATTTAACCCATAATGGCATCAAGTTACAGTTAGAGTTACATTTGGAGGAAATATAAAGAGAACAGTTGCAGAGTCAAGTTAGATATGTGGCTTTAGTTTCCTTCCTAAGAAAAAAAAGTGAAGGTGCAACAAGACCAAAATAACATAGTATTTGTTAACCAAATTCCTCGCCTATGGCATTTGCGTTTTGGCAGTGGGAACATTTAAATATGCTTGCGCAACAACATCTCTCATTATTTACAGCAAAGCAGAAGTGGCATATCACCGACTTTATAGCAGCTGATCCAAAGCATCAAGAGCAAAACCATCCCAACATTTACAGAACTACTGATTTGAGGAAACAGCTGAACGATGAGGTGAGTATCTGCTTCTGAATTATATATCACTGTAAGAATATATAATGAGTATCATAAGGATTTATTGAATGTCTTATTGAGTTCAAGGGTACTAGCAGCATCTGAAAATATAAATCTGAATATAAATGTTTCCAAACCCTCTCTTCATTCTACACCTTTTCTATTCTATATTTCTTTTTAATTTCCTTTCTTAGAGGTTTCAAGTTTCAAGGCTCAAGGTTTGGATATTGTCATTCTACAACTCTGGGTTACCCAACAAAATGAAAGCTCTAGTCCCTGCATGCTGAACAAGAAAGAAACAAAATATTGTTATGAGCTCTCATCTCAAACAGTCATCACCTTAAACCCAAAGTGAACGCAGCGCCTGTTTTCCCTCTGTCTGAGTTCTGGGGCTTCCTTTATAAACGGTGCGTACGTTCAAAAAATGGCGTACGCCAGTTTCTACGCAATCTTTGTGATTTATAAAAAACAAACTTGACGGGAAAACATGCGGTCCTCCACGCAAACTCTAACCCATGTACGCACTAAGCAAAAAAACGGGAGAGACGAGAAACTGCGACACTGTTGGCAGAAGGAAGAATGGAGAGAAATATGTGGAAATAATACCATAAATAAAATGTTACCTCTCATTTATCATATATGAAGAATTCATTTTCCCAAATTGATTAAAGCCAATCTTAAAATGATTTAACAAATGCCTGTTTGAGACTCCTCAGTGCTCACAAAAACATAACTGGGAGAAATAAATAAATATGTATTATTTAAAACCACCTTGAATATGTTGTTAATGTTATGAAATGTTTTCTCATAAATGATGCGGTAAGCAGGAGGACAGAATTACGTCTAAACTAACACCGTTTTGCATTTCTATAGGTTGTAGATACGAGCATGGTTTTATATACTATCACGTTTAATCGTGTTTTATGCCGTTTGCCAAGACTTGATAAGTCGCTCCTAAAACACAGGATGTATGGAAACTAAGAGCACCATATGTGATAAATTGTACAGCTAATTGTTGTGACTCGACAGATATGTTAGGTGTAGTTATGTTTTTACTCTAGTTTTGTGTTTTGATCTTGTCACTTCCTGTTTTTATTTTGAAAGTAATCTTTTCCTGTCATCCCAGATCACACATTTCCTGCCTTTGTGTGTTTCCCGCCCTTGAGATTGCTTGGCCCCGCCCTGATTGTTTTCACCTGTGCCCATCCCCCTCACCTATGTATAGCCCTGGTGTTTCTTTGTTCCTTTGTCAGTTCGTTATGTTTCATGTCGTGAGAACCTGGGCCTTTTTTTACTCCTGATACCTACCTTGAGATTTAGACCTTTTGCCAAGTGAGTTTTTGTGTTGCTCTACAACTTAGCTTTGGCTATTTAACTGCTTTCTATTTTTTGAAAGTACGATTTAGTTTTTGTTATTAAAGAACATTCTATTTTTGGACAACTGTCTTCGAGTCCTGCTTTTGGGTCCTGCGTCCTGTGTCTCGGTTCATAACACTAATATAACACAACACATTAGTTGTATTTCCTTTAACTGGTGGATTATGGATATATAGTTGCTGATGCAAAAGCTGGAACACAAACCACCAAATACAAAAACATAATTTAGATCCAGTCGTCATGACTCCACTCCGGAGGGATTCCAGATCATTTCTTAGAGTTTCTCATTAAGGGGGGGTTCTCCTGTCCCCGGTACAAACACACTGCCTGAGGAAGGCTATGTGTATTTATTTTGTCATGAACCTTTTTCGGACCACTTATTTATTTATTTTGGTGATGATCCGACCTCCATGCTGCTACTCTGTTCAAACTGCATCCACCAAACAATATGATTTATCTCCACCTCCCCAAAATAACCAAAATCTGACACGGTGTGAGATGTCTTTTTAGCTGTTCTGTCGTCATTTCCTGCGATCTTCTTCATGCAGTCAGTCAAAATGAATGAATGAATGAATGGGCGTTTCTTTGACTATTTATAGGCAAATATGGGCGTTACGTGAAGCCCGCAAAAGCTGCACCGCATTTCGAGTCGATTGTGATTTATAAAGAGAAACCGGCGTAGGAAGTGCCGTATGCACTTTCCTCGCCGGTACGCGATGTTTGGTTAATCGAAAAATGTCGGCCCCTGGCCTCCACAGGGATCTTCCCTGACAACCTTTAATATATCCATGAACACGATTTCTAATTTCAGTCGCCAAAGGAGATTGTCCAATTCAGGTCCCTGATAAGTTTGTCTCTTCTATTTGGAGACAATGTGGTTCTGTTGGCAGACCATGGTGTCCAGCAATCATTGGGCCCTTAGCAGCTGAGTGTGAAGCAGTCAGGATGAGAGTCAGTACCTTGAAGTCTGAAGCCATGGGTCTATGCCAGAAAACGCTGGAATGCTCCCTCCGAGTTGTGAGGTAGTGAAGGAGTTAAAAAATGTTTGCTAATGGGCAAGAGGTAAAGTAGAGTGTGAGATTGACAGGCAGATTGAAACAGAAGCAGCAGTAATGCATGTGTTGTGTTGGTGAAGGGGGAGTTGAGCCCGAAGGCAAGTCTCCCATTTACCAATCGTTCTTCGTTCCAACCCTCACTTATGAGGATCTTCATGGATTAAGTGAAATGGATAATTTACTATCCACCTCTTCAGTGTTTTTTGCTCCATTCCTTCCTTCTATTCTCCCTTCCTCTAAATTAGTTAAACAGTGTGTATTCAAATGTTGCACACTTCAGAGGCATTTTGCCTGTGCTGGATTCTCTTGTCCCATATGTGAAACCCATTGTAACAAAACTGGGTGTACGGATTGATCGTGATTTGAACTGGACAAACAGATCAATTCTGTGGTAAAATCCAGCTTTTTTCAGCTAAGAATTTGAGCAACGGTCAAGCCTTTCCTTTCTTTTAATGACTTTGAGTGATTAATACATTGTTTTATATCCACTAAACTGGATTACTGCAATGCTCTGTACATTGGAGTAAGCAAGGCTTCCCTGTCACGCCTACAGCTGGTCCAGAATGCTGCTGCGCGCCTCCTTACAAGGACAGGCAGGCGTGAACATATTACGCCTGTACTCTCCTCGTTACATTGGCTACCAATAAATTTTAGAATACAATTTAAAATGTACTGTTTGCATACAAAGCCCTAAACGGTTTAGCCCCACCGTACCTGGCAGATCTTTTAAAACCATACACACCCACACTGAGGTCTGCTGACAGACTCCTTCTGGTCGTCCCAAAATCAAGGTTAAAGCAGCGAGGAGCCTTTGCTGTTGCAGCTCCAAAATTATGGAACGAATTGCCCCTCAGGGTTAGACTTGCTCCAACGCTGCCGGTTTTTAAACCTCATTTAAAAACCAACTTATTTTCCCTGGCATTTACATACCAGGAAACAGGTTTTTACGTTTTGAGTTATTCAGTCTGTGGCTTCTGATCTGGTTTCATTGTCTCGTGTTTTACATTTGTTTCATGTCCTGTCTGTTTTTTATGTATTAATGCTATGTTTTTTTGTACAGTTGTTGATGTACAGCACTTTGATCAACTCTGTAGTTTTTAAATGTGCTATAGAAATAAAGTGGATTGGATCGGATTTTGTATTAAACTATTCGGGATGTTTTTTAATATTTTTTAATTTTATTTTTTGTATTAGTGCTGCTGAAACACTGGTGTCCAGACTGGAGGCCCTGCAGTGCCACTTCACCTGGGACCTTGACCTCAGCAGGTCCTTACTTTCACGTTGTAGGGACAACTTGTTAGACATTGGTACAGATAATGGAAACAGATGGCTGGGTCACATCTACAACCTGCGAGGGTTCATTCAGTACAAGCTGGGATCCAATAAAGACGCCCAAAGTTTCTTCAACAAGGCTACAGAGGCTTTCAGCCAGATAAAAAATGCAGATGAGGGCCCCTGGTTGGTGGTGAACTACGGGAACCTGGCTTGGCTGCACCACCACCTGGGAGACCAAGCACAGAGCGAGGCCTACCTGTCAAAGGTCGACGACCTGAATACAAAATACCCATCTCCATCCCAGGAGGAGCTCCACCCAGAGATCTACGCTGAAAAAGCCTATACGCTGATGACGTTTAACGGCGACATAAACCTGGTTGCAGATTACTTCCAGAGAGCCATCGAGATGCAGCCGGACGTGGTGGAGTGGAACAGCTGGCATGTCTTAGCGTTATTGTATGCTTCTAATTACTGCAGCACAGGGCTGGATGATGACATCTTTAAGAAAATGAGAATTGCCCAAGAACAGGATCCAGAGAACTTGTACCTTGCTGCTCACTTCCTTTGTCAACGTGCTGAGAGAGGAGAAAGTGTTAAAGATGAAGCACGTGAGTTAGCCACAAAGGTTTTGAGAAGTCCTGTCGGCAGCTACAGTGGTTTAAAACCATTGCTATGGGTTTACAGAACATATATATCTGATGATGAGGCCATTGATTTGGCAGAAGAGGCTCTGAAGAACCATCCGGATGAGCGTTATCTGAAGAGACGTGCTGCTCTCTGCTACCAAAAGAGGCTCCTTCACAATAAAAGTCCCCCAACGAAAAGCATGATAGACAGAGCAGTCAGTCTCCATCAGGAGGTGATTGCTCTTTACCCTGATTCTCCACTTATGAGGAAAATAGACCTTGCCGCGATATACGCACGCACGTCACATGATGGTCAGGCTAAAGCCGAGCAGATATATCAGGAACTGCTAAAAAGTGATCTGGAACCTCCAGGCCAACAGGTGCTTTTCAACTGCTACGCAAAATATTTCCATTTCCAAAAACAGGATTGCAAAATGTCAATACGATATCACATGAAGGCAGCAAAGATACAGCACCAATCCTTCTTTCGTAAGGACAGCATCAAAGTTCTGGAGATCATTAGAGACAAAGGCAGGGACAGGATGTGTGGAGAAATAAGAGAGTTTCTGGCAAACCTGCAAGAGCCATAGTGTTCTTAACAGCTCAGGGAGAACAATCAGAGAAAAACATAGGTATTGCACTACCTACAAATAATCTTATTGATTGAGCTGTGTACTTTAAAGGCAGTTTTAACAAGTGTCTGCATATAATTATTAGACAGAGGCTATTTAAAGATATATCTAAAAGCTTATACTTATGTACTGAAAAACTGTCAGCAGTAGTTATCTCGATTTAGGAAACAAGCCAAATCCTTTATAACACTGGTTGTTGACATGTTGTTTTAATTAATTATGTGTATGTATTCCTTGTGCACTGTTCCTTCTAGAAAAATACTCTATGACCTATGAAATGTGCTTTGCCTTAAGCTTTTATTTGTGTTATATAAAAATGTGTGATTGGTATTTCAATATATTATGGATGTATAACCTCAATAGTATTGCATGATGCAACTGGTTGTATGTCAAGAGTGCCTCTATACTGTAAAAAAACAATAAAAATGCATTGTGTAAATCAAGACATGTACTTGTTTTTGGTTTCCTGGTTGCTTTAGGGTTAACCCTTTCATGCATGAATTATGAAAACGTCAGTCAGGATTTGTTTACCAAGTGTTCTTATTACTCTTGGGGCATTACAAACAAGATTTGAACATTAGTTTTTTTATCTAGATTTTTCAAATTTTGAAAATAAATGTTTTATATGTCCACTCAGGTGGTCAGTATGCGTCTAAGTTTGAACTGAAGACATGTACATTTTGAAAAAATTATAAATAAAGATGTGCAAACTTAAAATTACATTATAATGACATAAGTATATTGATTTACGGCCCAAAAAGATATTGCAGATGAAGTATTTTCAAGAACAACAGTAGCAGTGACAGTATGAAGTGTAGTGACGTCCACTTTAGTGGACAGGTGATTAGTCATATTTTCCTGCAAACATAAAATCAATACTTTGACAATTTATGAATTATATGATTCCTTATGTGTTACTTGATGTCACTAACATTGTTATACCTGCAGGGGGCGCTTTCAATAAAAGGATTGGCAAGATATCGACGAGTGATTCGGTCCATCTGGCTTTCTGTCGTCTATCTTGGTTTAGAGAAATGTATCATGCACTTACACTGACTTTCCACTGAGTGGCAGTGTATGGGATGATGCAATACACAAGTTATTGAGCCGTTTCCGCTCTACATCCTGAACTCCTCCCTTCGATGCAATGCACTTCCGTATTGGCGGACTGGGTTTGTTTTACTAGCTAGCTCCGTTGTGCCGACAAAGCACTGATATCGCAGAGACAAAGAGGATATAACAATTACAACATGAAGAAAAGTGGTTCGGGAACTACGTGTGCGGTAGTTGGTTGCAATCACTCGAGAAAGCACCTGAACGAGTGGTTAGATAGAGAGTGCTACGACCACAAACCAGCACCCAGCACCCAGCCATGTTGTTCATTAAATACAGATAAACACAACAAATACTGCATGCATTGTATTTTTTAATATTATATATGAATATTTTCATAGTGATGTAATTGTGTGGGCTGCTTTTATATTTTAATTTGTAATACCTGTTAGGATTAAACATGTGATCTTTCTTGTTGAAGCCATTTCTTTAGTTTCCTCTCAACAATTAATTAATTCAGTGTTATTTATGTACAGTATGAGCTTAATATGAATGATGAACTGTGTTAAAAGAAATTGTAGCACTCTAAGGAACGTATGAAATGCAATAATGCAATAACAGTGCAATAATGAAATTAAATTACATCAAACTTTATTTTCACTCAAACAGTACAGGCACATATGATATATTGCACAGCATAAAGAGATCATGTAAATTGTGCATTATGTAAACAACAGACAACTGTTGGCTCCTGTGGGCATGACCTAAATAAGGCAGTTTATTTTGGTTTTATGCTGGGCCACGTCGTCATGTTATCCTCCCAGTTTTGCACTGAATTCGGGTGGGGGAGAGTAACGCCATCTCCAGTCAAAGAAGTAGAATCGTGTTCCCAAGCTAGCATCACTGTTAGCATCGAAATCGCTGTGTTTACACCAGTGCCCGTCTGACTGTTTACATCGGTTTACACCGACAGACGCTGTGCAAAAGACTTCCGGCGGAAATGAAGTGCATTTGTGTAGTGTCATGGCGCTACCCGTGTTTTGGCGCGTAAACTTGTCTATAGGGCAGGGGTTTTCAAAGTGTTGGTCGGTGATCCTCCCCTCAGAGAACATAAGAACAGCCGCAACCCCCCCCTCCCAATTATTATTGCTGTTATTATTATTATTATTATTATTATTGTTGTTGTTGTTGTTGCTATAATGCAGGGGTATTCAATTGCATTTCAAAGAGGTCCAGTAAGAGAAAATGTAATTAAATGATCTGTTTTCGCTGTCTACCTTCCGCCATTTGAAATTACTCCGACTGTTTCTCTCCTCTTCGTCTCTGTGTGTGTGTTTGAATCTATCGTGCTGACTGCACCGATTTGATTGGCTGAGTAGCGTCACCTCCTTAAAACATTAAACAATAACTTTTTTAAACCTTTTTATTTTTATGTTTTAAACATATTGTATAAAACTCCCCCACTACTTGGACTATTCCTTGCACCCCTCAAGAATAAGCCCGAATGGTCTCAACCATATTGCATCAGTAACGTGCACCTGTTATTATAACAAGATCGCAAGGACGCTGGTAGCGATCGGAAAATTGAGTGTTGTTCAGTTTGTGTGTTGTGGAACATGCGTGTCCGTGCATGAAAATATACCACACACCCAATTACAATTGCATGTTCAATTCACTACCCTGGAAGTTAATACAGTTGTTAAAGTTGGAATAGCCTGTGGACAGCCCTTCTTCCTTGCATGTCAGTCGCCGACACCTTCTTACAGAGGACAGGCAAATCTAGCTGCAGCACGACCCGTATATTTCCGCACGCCGTGTTCTCAAGACATATATTTTTTTAACATTTTCAACATGGTGGATAAATCCTTATATGCTCCCGGCAACACACTGAGCGTCAACTTTGCCTCCTTATTACACTCACCCCTACTTTAGTGGGAACAATGAGTCTGCGTCTTTGATGCACACACGAATAAACGCAGATCATCCTCTGGCTGCAGCCTTTACCGGTACTTGCTTTTGATCAAAGTCAATGCGGAAAACCTGCACTCACACAGGTAGGTGGAGGGGAAGGGAATGAGCACTTTTACAGCCTTTTTGGCGAGGTGGGGGAACTCACTATCCACAGACAGCCACAACTGGGCAAGTGTCACTTTACTCGTCTTTTTCTCGTTCCTTTGTGTCTCACGCTGCGCCTCCCCTGAAGCTCTCTGGCGCCCCCCAGGGGAGGCGCGCCTCACACTTTGAAAACCGCTGCAATAGGGTCCTATGTAGTGGCTGATGTACAACTATGCCATCAAAATCCATATACATATACAAGAAAACACCTTTTGAATAGTTGTCCACTGTAGTGACCTCTATTCGTGAAATACATGCATACGCTATAGAACATGTAGAAGTACTGCACACAAGGTGCCTAAATGTTCCACTTTGAAGTCAACAAGGATGAGCAATAAACACAACCAGCTGTATGACAATTTCCCCCAGGGATAATGGGTGATGAATGACAGTGCTCCTATAAAAGAAGATGAACTTTTATGTTAAAATAAGTTTTTGTTTTTTTAGTTCAGCAGTACCCTGTCAACAGGAAGTGGTATCCAAACAGTAACCTGGTTACAGCAGTAGATGGCAGCAGCAGAGCGTCATGGTGCCGGTGTCTCCAACAGCTGTTCATTCTGACACTGCAGACAGCTGCTGCTCATTATCTAAATGAGTTTGAAATAACGTGCATTACAACTGAACTTTTCCATTTCATATTAACTAATTTACATATCACCATGCACTGTCTCTTTCTATGAATCCTATATGTGTCACAGGGGAAGTGAATCATAAAAGCTGTTCCAAATAAATACAAAAAAATGGAGGAGCAGGCTGGGTCAACAAAAAGAAAAGTAGTTATCAACAACGAGTAACAAACTGGGTAGACTTGGAGGACATAGGAGACGAGGGAAATCCAAGATTACAGAGAGGGAACCAGGAACCAAACTATGGAAACACTGACGAAGAACTGACAGAGAACACGGGGGAAAACAGGCATGTATACACAAAAGACTAATCACCAAGACAACAGCTGGGGAGGGCATGCAAAACCCAAGGTGTAGCACGTGTAAAGAATTGCACAACAGAGGTGGAAGAAGTACTCAAATATTGTACTTAAGTAAAAGCAGAAGAACCAGTGTAGGAATACTCTGTTCAACACATATATCCACAAAGATTAATACACGAAGACTTGTGACTCTGAATTGACTTGGACTCTTCTTGGGTGACTCCGACTTGGCTCGGACTCGAACACAGGTAATGATGACTCGGACTCGACTCTGAAACTCCTTGGGTGACTCTGACTTGGCTCGGACTCGAACACAGGTAATGATGTCTCGGACTCGACTCGGAAACTCCTTGGGTGACTCTGACTTGGCTCGGACTCGAACACAGCTAATGATGACTCGGACTCGACTCGGAAACTCCTTGGGTCACTCGGACTTGGACTCGGACTCGACTACGACTCTCCCTAGTTGACTCTGACTTGGCTCGGACTCGAACACAGCTAATGATGACTCGGACTCGACTCGGAAACTCCTTGGGTGACTCGGACTTGGACTCGGACTCGACTACGACTCTCCCTAGTTGACTCGGACTCGAAGAATAGTGACTCGAGAGTAACTTAGACTCGTGAAATGGTGACTTGACTACAACACTGAGTCAAACTACACAATATACCTAAGAATTAAAATGAAAACACTCAAGTAAAGTACAACTACCTCAAAATGTTACTTTAGTATAGTAGTGGAAAAAATGTACTTAGTTACTTCCCACCTCTGTTGGACAATCAAAAGGGAGGGGAAACAGAGACAGGAAGTAAAACAAGACAACCCAGCTAGAAATGTTTCCGTTTCTAGAAGTCAGACCTAGAGACAGCTTCACTCTGGTGCAAAACTGCGTGTGCGAAGCCCACACATTTTTGTTTTAGCATGTGTGTGAGTGGGGAGATTCCCCTTCGATTCTATTGGCTCTAACGGTCAGAAAGAGATGTCCATCACCAAAATCGACCAATGGGTTCCAGAGAAACGGTAAAACCCCCATTTCCACCCAAATCACCTCAGAGGTGGATTTATTTTTGCTAAACCTCTCTAAAAAGGTCAAATGTCACTTGTTTTGCATCAATCTTGATACAGAGTACTTAATACAGTATATGTTGTACTTTGGATTACTAAAGCTTTTAGTCTACCTTACCATCATCCAAGGGTAGTTTTCACTGTAAGTAAAAAATAATGTTTGGACGGACACTATAATTTACAGTTTTTTACGATGTTCAATCTAAATTTTCTTTAAAAAAAAAACATCTATATTGATTCTGACTCTTCTGCATCCAACTCACAGGTTTATCATTACTTTGAGAAAAAGATTATTAATTTAACCCTTTTTAGAAGTGAATATGGTCATTTGTTCTGGGAATGTCATTTTCGAGCCTGAGACCTGAAAAACAGGCTCAGGGCTTAACGGGTTAAGAGCTGCCGACACAAATGGATGCGGTGCTTCCCTGACCGTCAAATACCGCCACCGATGGGAATACATTGCAATCAGTTGAAAGCTCTTTGCGTCTGTTTATGAAGCTAAAGGAGCCTCGGCGCGTCCCAACTGGACGCCAAAGGACCCTGACCAAGCGTCGCTCCTGGACGTTTAGGGAGTGAGAGTGTGTTGGGATGAACAGCTCGTCCCATTCAGAGGCAGGTGCAGATTCAAGCAGTACATGCCAAAAAAGCCGTCCAAATACGGTATAAACATTTGGGCAAACTGTGATGTAATATCATCCTACGCCTGGAGACTGCAGGTGTATACAAGCAAAGCAGCTGGCAGTTCTTCTGAAGTCAACCAGGGGATGAGGGTGGTCCTGGAGATGACAGAGGGGCTCCAAGGACACATCATTAGCTGTGACAATTTTTTTTCACGTCCTTCGGACTGGCTGAGGGGCTGCTCAGGAGAAAACTGGCCCTTGTTCAATCATTGAGCAATCTAGGGACCTAATAATAACAATAATGAAATATTCATTGAAATGTATCTTTTGAAAATTATTCTAGTTTTTTGTTCTTTTCAATAAAAAAGTTTTTCAACAAACTGGCATTTAAAGGGTTCAAATCCCCAAAATATAATTCATATTGTGTATGTCAGGCTGGAGTAGTTTTAAAAGATTGAGTCTTTTAAAGTGAAATAAATATTAATATATCATATTTTTATAGCAGTTTTTGTGAAGGTGGCATTTTATGGCCTTAGGAACAAATACGTTTTTTTTTTTAAGGGACTCAACATTGTAAAAACTGTCTCCTCTCGGATCAAAGAGTTTTTACACTGAACAGAAGGCCGTAGTGACTGTGACATTACACGGCTCTTGCATAAAATGTAATCAGAATCAGAATACCTTTATTAGTCCCACAGAGGGGACCTTTACATTGTTACAGCAGAAAAGAGCCAAAGACAGCTTAATATTACCTAAAGCATGCATAAAAAAAGTATTAAAGATTAAAAAAAAGAAATTATCATTTTAAAAAAGTTACACATTTTACAAAATACACATCCTGTAACAGTTCTGAGGATTTAGCATTTGGTATTCAACAACAACAGGTGCTATAGTCTGTGTTGTTGTTTGTGTGCAGGTCTACTACTGGTTATACAGTCTGACTGCTGCAGGAAGGAAGGACCTGCGGTATCTCTCCCTGAGACAATTACAATTGAGTAAGTGTTAATTGATTGTGGAACATTTTATTTTGGATTTAAAGATGATTAGGCAGGATAGAAATCAACCAGGTTTCTGGGTTCTGGGTTCTGGATTGCTAACACATTTTTTTTTTAAATTGCTCAGTTTCTCAGAACACTAAACACAATTCACAAAACCCCACACCCAAAGTGCAAAACACCTCATTAAATTAAGAACTGCACTCAAAACTACACAAACACTTACCAAGTGTAAACTTTTGCACCAAATATAACACACTTCATTCACAATACTAGATGGTTTGACCACCCAGCTACACACTGCTGAGCATCATCTAAAGCACTTTCATCTGTTATGGGCTATGCTCTGTACATAGAGGTTTATGCAGAGAAAGATTGCTTGAGTTTACAGAAATACAGTAAATGAAGAAATACAAATGAGTTGTTGAAAATATAACATTGTGCAACATGCATCTCAGCACATAGTTACTCTGCTTCGGATCTCTCTAAGTGTGATGCATTGTTTGCCAAAACCCAGTGTATAACTGCTGCTTCCTGTGCCTCATTGAACATCCTAAGCCTTCCACCTGCACCTCTTTGTTTCTCAGTCCTTCAGCTAAACAACAAAGATATAGTGGTTGGTCAGTGTCTCTGTTGCATAACAGTAAGTTTACCACAGTACATTGTGCAGGATGTTTGTACAGTTATAGTATGCAACATGCCAACAATTCAATTACAGTAATGAAGTAAATACGTTTCACACAACAGATATAAGCACCGATATATCATGAATTATGCAGAGCTAACTAACCTGTTTCAAGTCTAAGTGTCCGGATTACAGAGGCAACAGTAAATCGGCTTAGATTAGGCTGAACCCTCTGTCCAGCCTCTCATCGTCAAACCATGGTTGATAACGTTTAATTTACAGTAATAGAGAGTATTCTTCTTTGTCCACGTCCTCTCCCTCCAGCTCTACCTCTACCTCTCATTCTTTCTCCTCTCACTCTCACCCTACCTGTTCCTCCTCCTCTCACTCTCACTCTCACCCCACCTCTTCCTCTTCCTCTTCCTCTTGCTCTTGCTTCCATGTTGGCTTCCATTGTTGCTGTAAGAAAGTACTCACCTGTGGTCTTTTTATAGTGCTAACATCCTGATTGATGAGCCAACAATTATGCCATCAGGTGTTTGGTCAGGTGGAACGTGTTTCTTGATCATTGGTCCATGTGTGAGGCATTTTGAATATCAGTGTTTTAAACCAGCTAACACGTGGCTTTATGTCAGATTCCTGTGTCTTACGTGGAGAAACGTGTGCAGTGGTTTGCAGAAAGTGCCATGTTGATTTGCAAATTGTGTGAAAAGCTGAAAACGTGTTTAGAGTTTTGGAGATTTGAGCCAATGTTTTGCTCTTTGAGTGTCAGTTAAAATAATTGTGCATTATGTAGAATTCTAGTGTGTTAGCAATCGAAAAAAACTGTAACAATTTGTCAATTAGTCAGTGTTTCCTGAGAGTGATCATGATAATAATAATAATAATAATAATAATGCATTTTATTTATATAGCGCTTTTCACAACTCAAAGATGATTTACAATAATGAGGGAGGGTAGACAAACAAGGACAGGCAAACAAGTAAGTATAGTAAAATACAAATAAATAAATAAATAAAAAATAAAATAAATAAAAAAATAAATAAAATAAAAAGGCAGTCAAGAGGAAGTTGATTGAGAGGGGGGGGCTTATGGGTAGACAGCAGAGTTCCCGTTAGCCGGTAATTACCGGACTACGACCGGTACAATATCAAAGTGTCCGTTCAAAATAATTTCCGTTTAGCGCAATACCACATCAGTTGCGCAACTTGCGCCACTTATGTGACAGACAAGAAGAGTATGTGACAGACAAGAATAGTCAATTCTAATGTCTAACACTTCATGTGGAGAAAGAGATGTCCTGTATGGGTTGATTGTGCGTTGATCTGTTGGTAATGCCTCGGGGTTCCGGTGGGCATGTAAACAAATGCATAATGCTGCGCTATACTTTGTGGCCTCACTCGGTTGCATAGCGACACTTATTGTTTAGGTGTCTTTTAATAAGCAGAGTCCTATCATTAGCTAGAACTAGCTAGATCTGATCGATATGGACATAAACGCGAGTGAAGTCTAATCTGACGGGAGAGATAGATCAGCTGCTGCTGCTGACGAGTCGACACGCAGCTCTGCATGATCACATGCAGCGGTGAGCGGAACAAAACACACACTTCAGGTTAGAATATCACACGTAGCTATTTTAATTACCTCTCAAATTACCGTAACTAGTTATAGATATGTTTAGTTTTACTGTCGGGTCACTCATTAGTGATCCACGAGCTGCATGACACTGACGGGCTGTCAGGAGAGGGAGAGTGCTCCGTTTATTATTCCCGTGTTATTGTAAATTATTGTTCACTTTTGGATAATGTAGTTAATCTACGATAATTAGTTTGTTTAATATCGAATCATATCAATAAATAACAAAGAAGACCTTTGACCGGCACTTTTTTCATTTAGTCCGGAAGATTTAAACTTTAACGGACATGTTGACCGGCAAACATTTTTTCTGGTAGACAGAGTTGAAAAGATGTGTTTTGAGGCGGGACTGAAAGACTGTGAGGGACTCAGAGTCACGGAGATCTTGGGGGAGGGAATTCCAGAGCCTAGGAGCTGCCACTGAGAAGGCTCTGTCCCCAAAGCTGCAGAGTGTGGATGTGGGAATGGATAGGAGTCCGGCTGCGGTGGATCTGAGGGACCGTGGGGGTTGATAAGGAGTGAGAAGGTTTGTGAGATAAGGGGGGGCCAGATGGTTGAAGGAAATGAAGGCATGGATTAGTCGTTCGGCTGCGGGGTGGGTGAGAGAGGGTAGGATTTTTGCAATATTGCGGAGGTGGAAAAATTAGGTTTTGACTGTTTGGCGGATGTGAGGTTTGAGGGAGAGGGTGGGGTCAAAGATTACGCCAAGGTTGCGTGCCTCATTGGAGGGGGAAACAATGGTACCATCGATGGTGAGTGTTATGTTAGTGAATTTGCTGAGGGTGGATTTGGAGCCGATCAGTTTGAGGAAGTTATGTTGCATCCAAGTTTTAATAGCTGTCAGACAGGCATCGATGTGGGTAAGGGGTGGGTTACGGAGGAATTTGGTGCTGAGGTAGATCTGAGTGTCATCAGCATAGCAGTGGAAGTCCAGGTTGAAGTGGCGGAGTATCTGACCGAGGGGGAGGATGTAAATGATGAAGAGGAGGGGGCCAAGTACTGATCCTTGAGGAACGCCTTGGGTGACTGAAGCTGTGGCAGAGGAGCGGTTGGGGAGGGAGATGAAGTGGGATCGTTCAATGAGGTAGGACTGGAGCCGTCTGAGTGCAATACCTTCAATACCAATGTCCCTGAGTCGGGTGAGCAGGATGTCGTGGCTCACGGTATCGAAGGCTGCACTCAGGTCGAGGAGGATGAGAATATTGAGGGAACCAGTGTCAGCAGAGGTGAGGAGGTCAGTGAGGACTTTGACGAGTGCAGTTTCTGTACTGTTGTGAGGACGAAATCCAGACTGAAGGGGTTCATGAAGCTGGTTGGTTTGGAGATGGCAGTGAATTTGTTTGGCTCCAATGCGTTCAAGAGTTTTTGAGAGGAATGGTAGGTTGGAGATGGGGCGGTAATTAGTGAGGGAGGAGGGATCAAGACCAGGTTTTTTGAGGATTGGAGTAACGGCAGCAGTTTTGAAGGCAGAGGGGACGGTTCCATGGGACAGTGAGGAGTTTAAAAGGTTAGCAAGATAGGGGCAGAGGACGGGGAGGCAGGACTTCAGGAGAGGAGTGGGTAGAGGGTCAAGGGAGTAGGTTGTGGGATTTGAGGAACCGATCAGATGGAGTATTTCAAGTGGGGTAACCAGGTTAAGCTCGGAGAGGCGGCGCTGGGGAGGAGGAGTCAGGAGGTCAAGGGAGATGGGGGGAGAAATGGTAGCGGTGGAGGTTGGGGGAGATGCTTGTATATCAGATGGAGCTGAGAAGGAGTGGTTAATGGCGTTAATTTTGTCTGCGAAAAACTGGAGGAATGAGCTGCAAGTAGCGGAAGTAGAAGTAGGGAGGTTATCAGCAGGGGTTTGAAGAGCTTGTTGATTGTGGAGAAGAGGGTCCTGGGGTTACGGGAGGGGTCAGTGAATAAGTTGGAGAGGTAGGCAGATTTAGCGGCAATAAGAGCATCTCTGTATGCATTGAGATGGAGTTTGTAGCTTATGTAATGGAGTGTGAGGGATGATTTATTTGAAAGACGTTCAAGTTGGCGGCCTCGCAGTGCGGGTTTGAACCAGGGTGAGGAGGTCTTGAAAGTAACAGTTTTATTTTTGAGGGGGGCTAAAGTGTTGAGGGAGGTGAGTAGGGTGGAGTTGAGGTGGTTGAGCAGATCATCAGGTGAGCTGAGGGTTGCGTCCAGGGGGAGATTAGACGATAGCAGTTGATGATAGGAAGCAGGCTCTGCTGGTGATCTGCTCATGTGTCCCTGAAGAGGCACCCTGGGACTTGTATCACAGTTCGTTCTTGTTTTCCTTCCTTCTGCCGAACAGAGCTCTCAGAAGTCTTGCCAGAGCTAGGAACAGACCCATGACACCCATAGCCAAGAGCGCACCCGGAGCGACCACTTTGGCGGTTTCTTTTGCCTTACGCACCTGCACAGGGGAACAACAGACACTTGTATGTTAGTGAGCCAACTGCTTTTAATATTCAAAACGCTGTTCCTTTTGATGCAGTGTTAAATTACATCTACATGCGGCAAACATTTACTTTATTGGGTTTAACTTTATTTATTTTTATTCTGTGTTTTTTATATTTTTATTTTACTATGTATTCTTTAAAATGGTTCATACATTTGGTTGAACTTAAAAAAATATATTTAAATGATGAGGTTAATGGTTTGCCTTTAGATCTGAAATATGGTATGTTTTTTTGCCGGGGGCAACTTCTTCAACACAGATAAGATCCACAGTGAGGTTACACCATAGGACTTAAGGTTCAGAGACAGCTGGACAAATCTGTCTGTCTGTCTGTCTGTCTGTCTGTCTGTCTGTCTGTCTGTCTGTCTGGAAAAGTAGGTCCTGTTGCATGTATTTAAAGCCTCAGAGACCTAGGAGCCGAGTGGGAGAGAGTGCACACAAGCCTTTCTGAGTTTTGGTCCTAAAGATCTCGAACACTGTTGTAAAAGAAGAACAAGAAAGTTCAAAACCTTTCGAAGCTTCTGCAGTTTATGATTTGCTTGAACATGCTACAATGTCTGATGTTCTTTACTTCGTTTTAATTCAGTGGTTTGCATGTTCCATCTTGTGTTCTGTATGTATTCTATTTTAGATTGTTTTATTTCGGTTTTAATGTGGGTGTTTTTGATACTGTTATTATCAATAGCTACATCCCTCTCTACTTGTCCTTGTTGTAAAGCTCTTTGTGCTGCATCCCTTGTGTGATGTATATACAAACAGTTTGTTGTTATTGTTATTCCAAATATCAACTAACCTAAGACAACACATAATGTTGTTATGCTGTTGAGGGCGTTTTATAGATTTTGTATTTCCCCAACATGATACATTTTTTATGTGAAAACATTTTGTGTTATTTATTTTTCAGGGAGATTTCTTTAGTCCATTATTTGTATAAAGCAAGCACAATTACTGTATTTATGTTTGGTTTATAAAGATAATTCTTTTTACTCCAGCCCCCTCTTCGAAAAAGGGTCTTAACCGACCTGCCGGGACTCTGCTTTTCCGTAGCGCTGCTCGGTGGCAAAGTGCTCACAGTTCTTTCTAAGGACGCAGTACGGCACCTCTGTACCGACCAAAGCATAGGCGTTCGTCACAATGATGTGCGCCGGGCGGGGCTCGTACTCCTCATCCAGGCTGTTGTTGATTTTCCACTTGTTGGTTCCCACCACAACCCGTAGCTTGTCTTTCTTCACCAAGGCCTTCTCATGGGGAACAGCTATCATACTGGTGGAACTGTCACCCGTAACCTCAGCTATGAACAAAAAGGAAAAGAGAGAAAAATAGATGTACACTAAATACTGTAAGATATTTTGTGTGTGTGTGTGTGTGTGTGTGTGTGTGTGTGTGTGTGTGTGTGTGTGTGTGTGTGTGTGTGTGTGTGTGTGTGTGTGTGTGTGTGTGTGTGTGTGTGTGTGTGTGTGTGTGTGTGTGTGTGTGTGTGTGTGTGTGTGTGTGTGTGTGTGTGTGTGTGTGTTGGACTCACAGGCTGGTGACGAGTGGGCAATGAAGCCATCGCCCACATACACAGCCCAGTGCTGATAAGGTCCCTTGAAGATCTCAATCAAATCCCCAATCTCTGGGTTTTTATCGTATTTGGATTAAAACAGACAGAACAAATGTTTGACTTTGCAACAGATTTTTTGGGCAACAACAGCAGTTCATTGTGATATGAAAGGACCCTCCGTGCTAAACTAAGATCAGATAAGACTTGTATTGAGCTAAAAAAATACAGCTCTTTCGACACACACTATACACTATGCATAATGACACATCATTGCATAAGAGCCCACAAAGCACATTTTAAAAAAAAAACTACGGTTTCATTATATATTTTCTGATTAAGTGATTATTTCTTTACCTCCGCCATTATTTCACCTGGTTTCCACTGCTTTGTTTTCGTAGGTTACTTGCAGCACCTGTAGGGCAAATTAGTAAACTTTAGTAAAACTGCTTCATTCTCCCTTTAGTGAAAAAGTATCAATTACAAATAATCTAAATCCTTTAGGTAACTAGGACAATATTGGTTTCCAAATCAAATAAAAATATTTATGTAAAGTGTCTCAAAATCGTACTAAAGTACAATTTCTTTGAGTAAATGTACTTCGCTACAATACAGTACAGCACTTGCATAGCACAAAGCATTATTATTAACATAGAATCACATTTCATGAATGAATGAATGAAATAGGAATGATGAATTTAATGCTGCATAATGTAATATATCAATAGATAATGTGTGACATTAAATATACATTAATATTCACACCTGACCAAGCTAAAACTACAGTCAAAAAAATATATTTACCATAAGTCTTATGGTAAAATCCTATCTTTGTGAAGGTTATAATTTAAAAAATAGGAAGCTTTTAAAACAGGCATCTTCTTTTTCAGTTGTTCATCATTTTTGAAATTGGAGGCTGTAATTTGAGTTGCAGTTGATCAGAATCAGAAACAGGTTTATTGCCAAGTAGGTTTACACATACCAGGAATTGGTATCCTTGGTGTTTGTGGTGCATAGGCCTACATACACACTGTTAATGACAGTATACTGAAAGTTGTTGTGGAGCCCACACCCAGTGACGCAAACATGTGTCAGTAGGCCACAACGTCATTCACTTCAACAGCACCATACACTACAGCCTCCAAAACGATTATAATGTTAAATCAACACATCTGTTAAGGTTAATATAAGATTCATAAAGGTCAAATGATTGAGGAACTGTTGTTTTATACTGTCATACTTTTAACTTTATAATAAACCGACGAGCTTGTAAATGGACCATTTATTGTCAAAATATCCCAACAAGTATTTGTCATGACGGAAAGTGTGTGTGTGTGTGTGTCCCCCCCCCGTCTTTTTAGATGCTAACGCTTGAAAAGAAATCATTTAAATGTCACTGTAATAAGAGGAATTAATAGAGGATAAAAGATCATTCCGTTTCGTTTTTACGTTTTGGCAATCAAAATAAGCCACGACAACAGCGAGGCAGCCTAAAGCTGCATACAAACTACACTGTGTAGAGCTTTAAAACACGCAGCATCACGATAACAGAGCCTCGACCGACATGACAGTACACTTTGTGAATATTATTTTACTGAAACACAGTGTTCTTACCTTTAAATGTAAGCTTGGGTTTATGTCAGAGGCGACGTCCGAACCAAACCGATACTGACAGAGTTTATTAGCAGCTTTGCACTCAGCCCGTTTCCCCTCCAGCTCCTGAATCCTCATCTCCTCCCGTTTCTCAGCTCCTTCCTCATCTCCTCCCGTTTCTCAGCTCCTTCCTCATCTCCTCCCGTTTCTTCTTGGGCAGCTCGGCCTTGCTGAGACCTGGTTCACAATGAAGAGAGACAGTCAGTGGTGTAGTGGGCGTTGGACGCGGGGGTAGCCTACGCCGTACCCCCACTTATTTGAAGCATGATTTCTTTTTTTAATAGTCTAATATCTAAAATCATTGCCAGTGTTATCAGTTGCAAGTGTGTGTTTGTTGTAATAATGACGAAAACATAATAGGCAGATTTCACAGTAATTATAATGAAAACGGGGCTCAAGCTTTTATGCAACTTGATTTGAAGCGTGTGTGTGAGGGGCAAAATCGTGTGGGTGACCAGGTGTCCTGCACTGTGCGGGACTGCACACACAGCATTTTTATTATTTGTCCCGCGTCCCACACATTGAGACTATGTCCCGCATTTGAGTGATAGTCGCGCAGAAAGGCCGGATCGGTTCGCTGACAGCCGGCACCGCCCTTTATTATTATATTGTCTAAACGGCATCATGTAAATTGCGCTGACAGGGGACACATTGATTGATATGACTGCGATTAAATCAGCATACTTCTGCCAGGGGATGCCACCCCTCAACATCTCCTGCCACCCTCTTGCCACCACATAAATATTTTTCTAGATCCACCAGTAGGCTATATTTTTCGTTTCGTTTATTTAATAAGTTAATTTCAGGACAACTTTGGGAATTTTGTTTGTTTGTTTTGAGATTGAAATAGATTTTTGAAAGTGGCGATAGAGAGAGAGAAGCAGCGCTGTCTGCTTAGTTGTAATACTGTGTAGCTCAAGCCTTTATGCAATTTAGGCCTATAGCCTACATTGTTTATGTTACTTATATGCCTGTGTGTTCATGGTTTTGAGTCTGTGTGTGTTGATCGCAGCGCCGTCTGCTTTTTGCAGTACAGTAACTAAAGTAGGACTAAGAATACCGGTAGTTTTTTGTAGACCTGTCTGCCTGTTTTGTGAGTGCACTGCGCGCGTGCGCACTTGTGGTATTGTTTGGGATGACCTAATTTCAATACCGTCCGCCGCCCTCTTTGAGAAACATACACAACGCAGACAGACACCGCTCACAAAAGTATCAGATAGGCTTCAATTTACTTTTGAATGTCTATAATTAACTATAAAAAATATCGGTGTTTTAAAACTACGTTTATATATGTAGGCTACTTATTTTTACGGTTTGCATATGAGGTGGTCCGCGAAAATCCTTGATAATAAATAGTGGTCCGCATAAACAAAAAGTTTTGAGAACCCCTGCTCTACGGCATACCATCCAACCTCCTCAATAAACTCTAACATATCCAGAACTCTGCTGCCCGCCTCCTCACCCGCTCCCGCTCCCGCTCCCACATCACTCCCGTACTCCAGAACCTCCACTGGCTCCCCGTCCGTCAAAAAATCGACCTCAAAGTCCTCCTGGTTAATCACAAAGCCCCCCCTACCTGAAAGACCTGCTGCACCACCACACCCCTTCCCGCTGCCTCCGCTCATCAGAAGCCAACCTCCTATCCATCCCCACCCGCATCAATCACCGGACCTGGGGGGACAGAGCCTTCTCCGTCGCTGACCCCTCACTGGGACTCACTCCCTCAACCCATCAGAGACTGCACTGACCTAACCTCCTACAAAACACGTACAAAAACTCACCTCTTCAATCTGGCTTTTAATGTGCGATTGTTTTTGTATTATTTGACTTTAACTTTATATATTTATTTGTTGTTCTTTTCTTTTCACTATATCTGTAAAGCGTCTTTGAGCACCTGTAAAACCGCTAACAAAATTAATCTATTATTAATTATAATTATTCACATACTGTGCTGTAAACACCATAATTTGACAAGCTTTGATGTCTTAACTGTTATTGGTTTATCTGTGTTCATTTTCTAACAACGCAAAAAACCTTAGTCAAGTGCTGGCGTGGTTCCATCCATGTCGCATTTTATTCTTGCATTTATGGTTGCAGCCATTCAAAGTGTGGCATCTTTGGTTTGATTATTTAACCCATAATGGCATCAAGTTACAGTTAGAGTTACATTCGGAGGAAATATGAAGAGAACAGTTGCAGAGTCAAGTTAGATATGTGGCTTTAGTTTCCTTCCTAAGAAATAAAAGTGAAGGTGCAACAAGACCAAAATAACATAGTATTTGTTAACCAAATTCCTCGCCTATGGCATTTGCGTTTTGGCAGTGGGAACATTTAAATATGCTCGCGCAACAACGTCTCTCATTATTTACAGCAAAGCAGAAGTGGCATATCACCGACTTTATAGCAGCTGATCCAAAGCATCAAGAGCAAAACCATCCCAACATTTACAGAACTACTGATTTAAGGAAACAGCTGAATGATGAGGTGAGTATCTGCTTCTGAATTATATATCACTGTAAGAATATATAATGATAATCAAAATGTTTATTTAATGTCTTATTGAGTTCAAGGGCACTAGCAGCATCTGAACATATGCATCTGAATATAAATGTTTCCAAACCCTCTCTTCATTCTACACCTTTTCTATTCTATATTTCTTTTTAATTTCCTTTCTTAGAGGTTTCAAGTTTCAAGGCTCAAGGTTTGGATATTGTCATTCTACAACTCTGGGTTACCCAACAAAATGAAAACTCTAGTCCCTGCATGCTGAACAAGAAAGAAACAAAATAATGTTATGAGCTCTCATCTCAAACAGTCATCACCTTAAACCCAAAGTGAACGCAGCGTCTGTTTTCCCTCTGTCTGAGTTCTGGGGCTTCATTTATAAACGGTGCGCGTACGTTCAAAAAATGGCGTACGCCAGTTTCTACGCAATCTTTGTGATTTATAAAAAACAAACTTGACGGGAAAACATGCGGTCCTCCACGCAAACTCTAACCCATGCACGCACTAAGCAAAACAACGGGAGAGACGAGAAACTGCGACACTGTTGGCAGAAGGAAGAATGGAGAGAAATATGTGGAAATAATACCATAAATAAAATGTTACCTCTCATTTATCATATATGAAGAATTCATTTTCCCAAATTGATTAAAGCCAATCTTAAAAAGATTTAACAAACGCCTGTTTGAGACTCCTCAGTGCACACAAAAACATAACTGGGAGAAATAAATAAATATTTATTATTTAAAACCACCTCGAATATGATGTGTTAATGTTATGAAATGTTTTCTCATAAATGATGCGGTAAGCAGGAGGACAGAATTACGTCTAAACTGACGTCGTTTTGCATTTCTATAGGTTGTAGATACGAGCATGGTTTTATATACTATCACGTTTAATCGTGTTTTATGCCGTTTGCCAAGACTTGATAAGTCGCTCCTAAAACACAGGATGTATGGAAACTAAGAGCACCATATGTGGTAAATTGTACAGCTAATTGTTGTGACTCGACAGATATGTTAGGTGTAGTTATGTTTTTACTCTAGTTTTGTGTTTTGATCTTGTCACTTCCTGTTTTTATTTTGAAAGTAATCTTTTCCTGTCATCCCAGATCACACATTTCCTGCCTTTGTGTGTTTCCCGCCCTTGAGATTGCTTGGCCCTGCCCTGATTGTTTTCACCTGTGCCCATCCCCCTCACCTATGTATAGCCCTGGTGTTTCTTTGTTCCTTTGTCAGTTCGTTATGTTTCATGTCGTGAGAACCTGGGCCTTTTTTTACTCCTGATACCTACCTTGAGATTTAGACCTTTTGCCAAGTGAGTTTTTGTGTTGCTCTACAACTTAGCTTTGGCTATTTAACTGCTTTCTATTTTTTGAAAGTACGATTTAGTTTTTGTTATTAAAGAACATTCTATTTTTGGACAACTGTCTTCGAGTCCTGCTTTTGGGTCCTGCGTCCTGTGTCTCGGTTCATAACACTAATATAACACAACACATTAGTTGTATTTCCTTTAACTGGTGGATTATGGATATATAGTTGCTGATGCAAAAGCTGGAACACAAACCACCAAATACAAAAACATAATTTAGATCCAGTCGTCATGACTCCACTCCGGAGGGATTCCAGATCATTTCTTAGAGTTTCTCATCAAGGGGGGGTCTCCTGTCCCCGGTACAAACACACTGCCTGAGGAAGGCTATGTGTATTTATTTTGTCATGAACCTTTTTCGGACCACTTATTTATTTATTTTGGTGACGATCCGACCTCCATGCTGCTACTCTGTTCAAACTGCATCCACCAAACAATATGATTTATCTCCACCTCCCCAAAATAACCAAAATCTGACACGGTGTGAGATGTCTTTTTAGATGTTCTGTCGTCATTTCCTGCGATCTTCTTCATGCAGTCAGTCAAAATGAATAAATGAATGAATGGACGTTTCTTTGACTATTTATAGGCAAATATGGGCGTTACGTGAAGCCCACAAAAGCTGCACCGCATTTCGAGTCGGTTGTGATTTATAAAGGGAAACCGGCGTAGGAAGTGCCGTATGCACTTTCCTCGCCGGTACGCAATGTTTGGTTAATCGAAAAATGTCGGAACATTTCTGTACCTATTTTTTGGATTTCTACTACGTAAGCAACCTACCCACGTGAATCCTACGCACAGCGTTATAAATTAGGCCCCTGGCCTCCACAGGGATCTTCCCTGACAACCTTTAATATATCCATGAACACGATTTCTAATTTCAGTCGCCAAAGGAGATTGTCCAATTCAGGTCCCTGATAAGTGTGTCTCTTCTATTTGGAGACAATGTGGTTCTGTTGGCAGACCATGGTGTCCAGCAATCATTGGGCCCTTAGCAGCTGAGTGTGAAGCAGTCAGGATGAGAGTCAGTACCTTGAAGTCTGAAGCCATGGGTCTATGCCAGAAAACGCTGGAATGCTCCCTCCGAGTTGTGAGGTAGTGAAGGAGTTAAAAAATGTTTGCCCATGGGCAAGAGGTAAAGTAGAGTGTGAGATTGATAGGCAGATTGAAACAGAAGCAGCAGTAATGCATGTGTTGTGTTGGTGAAGGGGGAGTTGACCCCGAAGGCAAGTCTCCCATTTACCAATCGTTCTTCGTTCCAACCCTCGCTTATGATGATCTTTAGGGATTAACTGAAGTGGATAATTTACTATCTGCTTAATCAGTGTTTTTTGCTCCATTCCTTCCTTCTATTCTCCCTTCCTCTACATTAGTTAAACAGTGTGTATTCAAATGTTGCACACTTCAGAGGCATTTCGCCCAATGCCCCGCCTGTGCTGGATTCTCTTGTCCCATATGTGAAACCCATTGTAACAAACCTGGGTGTACGGATTGAACCTGATTTAAACTCAGATCAATTCTGTGGTCAAATCCAGCTTTTTTCAGCTAAGAATTTGAGCAATGGTCAAGCCTTTCTTTTCTTTTAATGACTTTGAGTGAGTAATACATTGTTTTATATCCACTAAACTGGATTACTGCAATGCTCTGTACATTGGAGTAAGCAAGGCTTCCCTGTCACGCCTACAGCTGGTCCAGAATGCTGCTGCAAGCCTCCTTACATGGACAGGCAGGCGTGAACATATTACGCCTGTACTCGCCTCGTTACATTGGCTACCAATCCATTTTAGAATACAATTTAAAATGTTACTGTTTGCATACAAAGCCCTAAACGGTGTAGCCCCACCGTACCTGGCAGATCTTTTAAAACCATCCACACCCACACTGAGGTCTGCTGACAGACTCCTTCTGGTCGTCCCAAAATCAAGGTTAAAGCAGCGAGGAGCCTTTGCTGTTGCAGCTCCAAAGTTATGGAACGAATTGCCCCTCAGGGTTAGACATGCTCCAACGCTGCCTGTTTTTAAATCTCGTTTAAAAACCCATTTATTTTCCCTTGCATTTACAGACCAGGTGACACTTGTGCTGTTAAATTTGGGTTTTTATCTTACTAGTGTTTTGTATTGTTTTTACGTCATGTCGGAGAGTTATTCAGTCTGTGGCTTCTGATCTGGTTTCATTGTCTCGTGTTTTACATTTGTTTCAGGTCCTGTCTGTTTTTTATGTATTAATGCTATGTTTTTTTGTACAGTTGTTGATGTACAGCACTTTGTTTAACTCTTTTGTTTTTAAATGTGCTATAGAAATAAAGTGGATTGGATTGGATTTTGTATTAAACTATTCAGGATGTTTTAAAATATTTTTTATGTTTTTTTTTTTATTAGTGCTGCTGAAACACTGGTGTCCAGACTGAAGGCCCTGCAGTGCCACTTCACCTGGGACCTTGACCTCAGCAGGTCCTTACTTTCACGTTGTAGGGACAACTTGTTAGACATTGGTACAGATAATGGAAACAGATGGCTGGGTCACATCTACAACCTGCGAGGGTTCATTCAGTACAAGCTGGGATCCAATGAAGACGCCCAAAGTTTCTTCAACAAGGCTACAAAGGCCTTCAATACGATGAGAAACGCAGATGTGGGCCCCTGGTTGGTGGTGAACTACGGGAACCTGGCTTGGCTGCACCACCACCTGGGAGACCAAGCAGAGAGCGAGGCCTACCTGTCAAAGGTCGACGACCTGAATACAAAATACCCATCTCCATCCCAGGAGGAGCTCCACCCAGAGATCTACGCTGAAAAAGCCTATACGCTGATGACGTTTAACGGCGACATAAACCTGGTTGCAGATTACTTCCAGAGAGCCATCGAGATGCAGCCGGACATGGTGGAGTGGAACAGCTGGCATGTCTTAGCGTTATTGTATGCTTCTAATTACTGCAGCACAGGGCTGGATGATGACATCTTTAAGAAAATGAGAATTGCCCAAGAACAGGATCCAGAGAACTTGTACCTTGCTGCTCACTTCCTTTGTCAACGTGCCGATAGAAGAGAAAGTGTTGAAGATGAAGCACGTGAGTTAGCCACAAAGGTTTTGAGAAGTCCTGTCGGCAGCTACAGTGGTTTAAAACCATTGCTATGGGTTTACAGAACATATATATCTGATGATGAGGCCATTGATTTGGCAGAAGAGGCTCTGAAGAACCATCCGGATGAGCGTTATCTGAAGAGACGTGCTGCTCTCTGCTACCAAAAGAGGCTCCTTCACAATAAAAGTCCCCCAACGAAAAGCATGATAGACAGAGCAGTCAGTCTCCATCAGGAGGTGATTGCTCTTTACCCTGATTCTCCACTTATGAGGAAAATAGACCTTGCCGCGATATACGCACGCACGTCACATGATGGTCAGGCTAAAGCCGAGCAGATATATCAGGAACTGCTAAAAAGTGATCTGGAACCTCCAGGCCAACAGGTGCTTTTCAACTGCTACGCAAAATATTTCCATTTCCAAAAACAGGATTGCAAAATGTCAATACGATATCACATGGAGGTAGCAAAGATACAGCACCAATCCTTCTTTCGTAAGGACAGCATCAAAGTTCTGAAGAAGATTAGAGACAAAGGCAGGGACAGGATGTGTGGAGAAATAAGGGAGTTTCTGGCAAACCTGCAAGAGCCATAGTGTTCTTAACAGCTCAGGGAGAACAATCAGAGAAAAACATAGGTATTGCACTGCCTACAAATAATCTTATTGATTGAGCTGTGTACTTTAAAGGCAGTTTTAACAAGTGTCTGCATATAATTAGTAGACAGAGGCTATTTAAAGATATATCTAAAAGCTTATACTTATGTACTGAAAAACTGTCAGCAGTATCTCGATTTAGGAAACAAGCCAAATCCTTTATAACACTGGTTGTTGACATGTTGTTTTAATTAATTATGTGTATGTATTCCTTGTGCACTGTTCCTTCTAGAAAAATACTCTATGACCTATGAAATGTGCTTTGCCTTAAGCTTTTATTTGTGTTATATAAAAATGTGTGATTGGTATTTCAATATATTATGGATGTATAACCTCAATAGTATTGCATGATGCAACTGGTTGTATGTCAAGAGTGCCTCTATACTGTAAAAAACAATAAAAATGCATTGTGTAAATCAAGACATGTACTTGTTTTTGGTTTCCTGGTTGCTTTAGGGTTAACCCTTTCATGCATGAATTATGAAAACGTCAGTCAGGATTTGTTTACCAAGTGTTCTTATTGCTCTTGGGGCATTACAAACAAGATTTGAACATTAGTTTTTTTATCTAGATTTTTCAAATTTTGAAAATAAATGTTTTATATGTCCACTCAGGTGGTCAGTATGCGTCTAAGTTTGAACTGAAGACATGTACATTTTGAAAAAATTATAAATAAAGATGTGCAAACTTAAAATTACATTATAATAACATAAGTATATTGATTTACGGCCCAAAAAGATATTGCAGATGAAGTATTTTCAAGAACAACAGTAGCAGTGACAGTATGAAGTGTAGTGACGTCCACTTTAGTGGACAGGTGATTAGTCATATTTTCCTGCAAACATAAAATCAATACTTTGACAATTTATGAATTATATGATTCCTTAGTTGTTACTTGATGTCACTAACATTGTTATACCTGCAGGGGGCGCTTTCAATAAAAGGATTGGGAAGATATCGACGAGTGATTAGGTCCATCTGGCTTTCTGTCGTCTATCTTGGTTTAGAGAAATGTATCATGCACTTACACTGACTTTCCACTGAGTGGCAGTGTAGGGGATGATGCAATAGGGCAGGGGTTTTCAAAGTGTGGGTAGGTGATCCTCCCCTCAGAGAACATAAGAACAGCCGCACCCCCCCCCTCCCAATTATTATTGCTGTTATTATTATTATTATTATTATTATTATTATTATTATTATTGTTGTTGTTGTTGCTATAATGCAGGGGTATTCAATTGCATTTCAAAGAGGTCCAGTAAGAGAAAATGTAATTAAATGCTCTGTTTTCGCTGTCTACCTTCCGCCATTTGAAATTACTCGGACTGTTTCTCTCCTCTTCGTCTCTGTGTGTGTGTTTGAATCTATCGTGCTGACTGCACCGATTTGATTGGCTGAGTAGCGTCACCTCCTTAAAACATTAAACAATAACTTTTTTAAACCTTTTTATTTTTATGTTTTAAACATATTGTATAAAACTCCCCCACTACTTGGACTATTCCTTGCACCCCTCTAGAATAAGCCCGAATGGTCTCAACCATATTGCATCAGTAACGTGCACTTGTTATTATAACAAGATCGCAAGGACGCTGGTAGCGATCGGAAAATTGAGTGTTGTTCAGTTTGTGTGTTGTGGAACATGCGTGTCCGTGCATGAAAATATACCACACACCCAATTACAATTGCATGTTCAATTCACTACCCTGGAAGTTAATACAGTTGTTAAAGTTGGAACAGCCTGTGGACAGCCCTTCTTCCTTGCATGTCAGTCGCCGACACCTTCTTACAGAGGACAGGCACATCTAGCTGCAGCACGACCCGTATATTTCCGCACGCCGTGTTCTCAAGACATATATTTTTTTAACATTTTCAACATGGTGGATAAATCCTTATATGCTCCCGGCAACACACTGAGCGTCAACTTTGCCTCCTTATTACACTCACCCCTACTTTAGTGGGAACAATGAGTCTGCGTCTTTGATGCACACAGGAATAAACGCAGATCATCCTCTGGTTGCAGCCTTTACCGGTACTTGCTTTTGATCAAAGTCAATGCGGAAAACCTGCACTCACACAGGTAGGTGGAGGGGAAGGGAATGAGCAATTTTACAGCCTTTTTGGCGAGGTGGGGGAACTCACTATCCACAGACAGCCACAACTGGGCAAGTGTCACTTTACTCGTCTTTTTCTCGTTCCTTTGTGTCTCACGCTGCGCCTCCCCTGAAGCTCTCTGGCGCCCCCCAGGGGAGGCGCGCCTCACACTTTGAAAACCGCTGCAATAGGGTCCTATGTAGTGGCTGATGTGCAACTATGCCATCAAAATCCATATACATATACAAGAAAACACCTTTTGAATAGTTGTCCACTGTAGTGACCTCTATTCGTGAAATACATGCATATACGCTATAGAACATGTAGCAGTACTGCACACAAGGTGCCTAAATGTTCCACTTTGAAGTCAACAAGGATGAGCAATAAACACAAACAGCTGTATGAGAATTTCCCCCAGGGATAATGGGTGATGAAAGACAGTGCTCCTATAAAAGAAGATGAACTTTTATGTTAAAATAAGTGTTTGTTTTTTTGGTTCAGCAGTACCCTGTCAACAGGAAGTGGTATCCAAACAGCAACCTGGTTACAGCAGTAGATGGCAGCAGCAGAGCGTCATGGTGCCGGTGTCTCCAACAGCTGTTCATTCTGACACTGCAGACAGCTGCTGCTCATTATCTAAATGAGTTTGAAATAACGTGCATTACAACTGAACCTTTCCATTTCACATGAACTCATTTACATATCACCTTGCACTGTCTCTTTCTATGAATCCTATATGTGTCACAGGGGAAGTGAATCATAAAAGCTGTTCCAAATAAATACAAAAAAATGGAGGAGCAGGCTGGGTCAACAAAAAGAAAAGTAGTTATCAACAACGAGTAACAAACTGGGTAAACTTGGAGGACATAGGAGACGAGGGAAATCCAAGAATACAGAGAGGGAACCAGGAACCAAACTATGGAAACACTGACGAAGAACTGACAGAGAACACGGGGGAAAACAGGCATGTATACACAAAAGACTAATCACCAAGACAACAGCTGGGGAGGGCATGCAAAACCCAAGGTGTAGCACGTGTAAAGAATTGCACAACAGAGGTGGAAGAAGTACTCAAATATTGTACTTAAGTAAAAGCAGAAGAACCAGTGTAGGAATACTCTGTTCAACACATATATCCACAAAGATTAATACATGAAGACTTGTGACTCTGACTTGACTTGGACTCTTCTTGGGTGACTCTGACTTGGCTCGGACTCGAACACAGGTAATGATGACTCGGACTCGACTCGGAAACTCCTAGGGTGACTCGGACTTGGACTCGGACTCGACTACGACTCTCCCTAGTTGACTCGGACTTGGACTCGGACTCGAAGAATAGTGACTCGAGAGTAACTTAGACTCGTGAAATGGTGACTTGACTACAACACTGAGTCAAACTACACAATATACCTAAGAATTAAAATGAAAACACTCAAGTAAAGTACAACTACCTCAAAATGTTACTTTAGTATAGTAGTGGAAAAAATGTACTTAGTTACTTCCCACCTCTGTTGGACAATCAAAAGGGAGGGAAAACAGAGACAGGAAGTAAAACAAGACAACCCAGCTAGAAATGTTTCCGTTTCTAGAAGTCAGACCTAGAGACAGCTTCACTCTGGTGCAAAACTGCGTGTGCGAAGCCCACACATTTTTATTTTAGCATGTGTGTGAGTGGGGAGATTCCCCTTCGATTCTATTGGCTCTAACGGTCAGAAAGAGATGTCCATCACCAAAATTGACCAATGGGTTCCAGAGAAACGGTAAAACCCCCATTTCCACCCAAATCACCTCAGAGGTGGATTTATTTTTGCTAAACCTCTCTAAAAAGGTCAAATGTCACTTGTTTTGCATCAATCTAGATACAGAGTACTTAATACAGTATATGTTGTACTTTGGATTCCTAAAGCTTTTAGTCTACCTTACCATCATCCAAGGGTAGTTTTCACTGTAAGTAAAAAATTATGTTTGGACGGACACTATCATTTACAGTTTTTTACTATGTTCAATCTAAATGTTATATTCTATATTGATTCTGACTCTTCTGCATCCAACTCACAGGTTTATCATTACTTTGAGAAAAAGATTATTAATTTAACCCTTTTAGAAGTGAATATGGTCATTTGTTCTGGGAATGTCATTTTCGAGCCTGAGACCTGAAAAACAGGCTCAGGGCTCAACGGGTTAAGAGCTGCCGACATAAATGGATGCGGTGCTTCCCTGACCATCAAATACCGCCATCGATGGGAATACATTGCAATCAGTTGAAAGCTCTTTGCGTCTGTTTATGAAGCTGAAGGAGCCTCGGCGCGTCCAAACTGGACGCCAAAGGACCCTGACCAAGCGTCGCTCCTGGACGTTTAGGGAGTGAGAGTGTGTTGGGATGAACAGCTCGTCCCATTCAGAGGCAGGTGCAGATTCAAGCAGTGCATGCCAAAAAAGCCGTCCAAATACGGTATAAACATTTGGGCAAACTGTGATGTAATATCATCCTACGCCTGGAGACTGCAGGTGTATACAAGCAAAGCAGCTGGCAGTTCTTCTGAAGTCAACCAGGGGATGAGGGTGGTCCTGGAGATGACAGAGGGGCTCCAAGGACACATCATTAGCTGTGACAAAATTTTTTCACGTCCTTCGGACTGGCTGAGGGGCTGCTCAGGAGAAAACTGGCCCTTGTTCAATCATTGAGCAATCTAGGGACCTAATAATAACAATAATAAAATATTCATTGAAATGTATCTTTTGAAAATTATTCTAGTTTTTTGTTCTTTTCAATAAAAAAGTTTTTCAACAAACTGGCATTTAAAGGGTTCATATCCCCAAAATATAATTCATATTGTGTATGTCAGGCTGGAATAGTTTTAGAAGATTGAGTCTTTTAAAGTGAAATAAATATTATTATATCTTATTTTTATAGCAGTTTTTGTGAAGGTGGCATTTTATGGCCTTAGGAACAAATACGTTTGTTTTTTTAAGGGACTCAACATTGTAAAAACTGTCTCCTCTCGGATCAAAGAGTTTTTACACTGAACAGAAGGCCGTAGTGACTGTGACATTACACGGCTCTTGCATAAAATGTAATCAGAATCAGAATACCTTTATTAGTCCCACAGAGGGGACCTTTACATTGTTACAGCAGAAAAGAGCCAAAGACAGCTTAATATTACCTAAAGCATGCATAAAAAAAGTATTAAAGATTAAAAAAAAGAAATTATAATTTAAAAAAAGTTACACATTTTACAAAATACACATCCTGTAACAGTTCTGAGGATTTAGCATTTGGTATTCAACAACAACAGGTGCTATAGTCTGTGTTGTTGTTTGTGTGCAGGTCTACTACTGGTTATACAGTCTGACTGCTGCAGGAAGGAAGGACCTGCAGTATCTCTCCCTGAGACAATTACAATTGAGTAAGTGTTAATTGATTGTGGAACATTTTATTTTGGATTTAAAGATGATTAGGCAGGATAGAAATCAACCAGGTTTCTGGGTTCTCGATTGCTAACACACATTTTTTTTTTAAATTGCTGAGTTTCTCAGAACACTAAACACAATTCACAAAACCCCACACCCAAAGTGCAAAACACCTCATTAAATTAAGAACTGCACTCAAAACTACATAAACACTTAACAAATGTAAACTTTTGCACCAAATATAACACACTTCATTCACAATACTAGATGGTTTGACCACCCAGCTACACACTGCTGAGCATCATCTAAAGCACTCTCATCTGTTATGGGCTATGCTCTGTACATAGAGGTTTCTGCAGAGAAAGATTGCTTGAGTTTACAGAAATACAGTAAATGAAGAAATACAAATGAGTTGTTGAAAATATAACATTGTGCAACAGGCATCTCAGCACATAGTTACTCTGCTTCGGATCTCTCTAAGTGTGATGCATTGTTTGCCAAAACCCAGTTTGTAACTGCTGCTTCCTGTGCCTCATTGAATATCCTAAGCCTTCCACCTGCACCTCTTTGTTTCTCCTTCAGATAAACAACAAAGATATAGTGGTTGGTCAGTGTGTCTGTTGCATAACAGTCAGTTTACCACAGTACATTGTGCAGGATGTTTGTTCAGTTATAGTATGCAACATGCCAACAATTCAATTACAGTAATGAAGTAAATACGTTTCACACAACAGATATAAGCTCTGATATATCATGAATTATGCAGAGCTCAGCTAAAAACTGGTAACTAACCTGTTTCAAGTCTAAGTCTCCGGATTACAGAGGCAACAGTAAATCGGCTTAGATTAGGCTGAACCCTCTGTCCAGCCTCTCTCATCAACAAACCATGGTTGATAACGTTTAATTTACAGTAATAGAGAGTATTCTTCTTTGTCCGCGTCCTCTCCCTCCAGCTCTACCTCTACCTCTCATTCTTTCTCCTCTCACTCTCACCCCACCTCTTCCTCCTCCTCTTGCTCTTGCTTCCATGTTGGCTTCCATTGTTGCTGTAAGAAAGTACTCACCTGTGGTCTTTGTATAATGCTAACATCCTGATTGATGAGCCAACAATTATGCCATCAGGTGTTTGGTCAGGTGGAACGTGTTTCTTGATCATTGGTCCATGTGTGAGGCATTTTGAATATCAGTGTTTTAAATCAGCTAACACGTGACTTCATGTCAGATTCCTGTGTCTTACGTGGAGAAACGTGTGCAGTGGTTTGCAGAAAGTGCCATGTTGATTTGCAAATTGTGTGAAAAGCTGAAAACGTGTTTAGAGTTTTGGATATTTGAGCCAATGTTTTGCTCTTTGAGTGTCAGTTAAAATAATTGTGCATTATGTAGAATTTTAGTGTGTTAGCAATCGAAAAAAACTGTAACAATATGTCAATTAGTCAGTGTTTCCTGAGAGTGATCATGATAATAATAATAATAATAATAATGCATTTTATTTATATAGCGCTTTTCCCAACTCAAAGATGATTTACAATATTGAGGGAGGGTAGACAAACAAGGACAGGCAAACAAGTAAGTATAGTAAAATAAAAATAAATAAATAAATAAAAAATAAAATAAATAAAAAAATAAATAAAATAAAAAGGCAGTCAAGAGGAAGTTAATTGAGAGGGGGGGCTTATGGGTAGACAGCAGAGTTCCCGTTAGCCGGTAATTACCGGACTACGACCGGTACAATATCAAAGTGTCCGTTCAAAATAATTTCCGTTTAGCGCAATACCACATCAGTTGCGCAACTTGCGCCACTTATGTGACAGACAAGAAGAGTATGTGACAGACAAGAATAGTCAATTCTAATGTCTAACACTTAATGTGGAGAAAGAGATGTCCTGTATGGGTTGATTGTGCGTTGATCTGTTGGTAATGCCTCGGGGTTCCGGTGGGCATGTAAACAAATGCATAATGCTGCGCTATACTTTGTGGCCTCACCCGGTTGCATAGCGACACTTATTGTTTAGGTGTCTTTTAATAAGCAGAGTCCTATCATTAGCTAGAACTAGCTAGATCTGATCGATATGGACATAAACGCAAGTGAAGTCTAATCTGACGGGTGAGATAGATCAGCTGCTGCTGCTGACGAGTCGACACGCAGCTCTGCATGATCACATGCAGCGGTGAGCGGAACAAAACACACACTTCAGGTTAGAATATCACACGTAGCTATTTTAATTACCTCTCAAATTACCGTAACTAGTTATAGATATGTTTAGTTTTACTGTCGGGTCACTCATTAGTGATCCACGAGCTGCATGACACTGACGGGCTGTCAGGAGAGGGAGAGTGCTCCGTTTATTATTCCCGTGTTATTGTAAATTATTGTTCACTTTTGGATAATGTAGTTAATCTACTATAATTAGTTTGTTTAATATTGAATCATATCAATAAATAACAAAGAAGACCTTTGACCGGCACTTTTTTCATTTAGTCCGGAAGATTTAAACTTTAAAGGACATGTTGACCGGCAATTTTTTTTTCTGGTAGACAGAGTTGAAAAGATGTGTTTTGAGGCGGGACTGAAAGACTGTGAGGGACTCAGAGTCACGGAGATCTTGGGGGAGGGAATTCCAGAGCCTAGGAGCTGCCACTGAGAAGGCTCTGTCCCCAAAGCTGCAGAGTGTGGATGTGGGAATGGATAGGAGTCCGGCTGCGGTGGATCTGAGGGACCGTGGGGGTTGATAAGGAGTGAGAAGGTTTGTGAGATAAGGGGGGGCCAGATGGTGGAAGGAAATGAAGGCATGGATTAGTCGTTCGGCTGCGGGGCGGGTGAGAGAGGGTAGGATTTTTGCAATATTGCGGAGGTGGAAAAATTAGGTTTTGACTGTTTGGCGGATGTGAGGTTTGAGGGAGAGGGTGGGGTCAAAGATTACGCCAAGGTTGCGTGCCTCATTGGAGGGGGAAACAATGGTACCATCGATGGTGAGTGTTATGTTAGTGAACTTGCTGAGGGTGGATTTGGAGCCGATTAGGAGGAGTTCTGTTTTGTTGCTGTTCAGTTTGAGGAGGTTATGTTGCATCCAAGTTTTAATAGCTGTCAGACAGGCATCGATGTGGGTATGGGGTGGGTTATGGAGGGATTTGGTGCTGAGGTAGATCTGAGTGTCATCAGCATAGCAGTGGAAGTCCAGGTTGAAGTGGCGGAGTATCTGACCGAGGGGGAGGATGTAAATGATGAAGAGGAGGGGGCCAAGTACTGATCCTTGAGGAACGCCTTGGGTGACTGAAGCTGTGGCAGAGGAGCGGTTGGGGAGGGAGATGAAGTGGGATCGTTCAATGAGGTAGGACTGGAGCCGTCTGAGTGCAATACCTTCAATACCAATGTCCCTGAGTCGGGTGAGCAGGATGTCGTGGCTCACGGTATCGAAGGCTGCACTCAGGTCGAGGAGGATGAGAATATTGAGGGAACCAGTGTCAGCAGAGGTGAGGAGGTCAGTGAGGACTTTGACGAGTGCAGTTTCTGTACTGTGGTGAGGACGAAATCCAGACTGAAGGGGTTCATAAAGCTGGTTGGTTTGGAGATGGCAGTGAATTTGTTTGGTTACAATACGTTCAAGAGTTTTTTAGAGGAATGGTAGGTTGGAGATGGGGCGGTAATTAGTGAGGGAGGAGGGATCAAGACCGGGTTTTTTGAGGATTGGAGTAACGGCAGCAGTTTTGAAGGCAGAGGGGACGGTTCCTTGGGACAGCGAGGAGTTGAAAAGGTTAGCAAGATAGGGGCAGAGGACAGGGAGGCAGGACTTCAGGAGAGGAGTGGGTAGAGGCTCAAGGGAGCAGGTTGTGGGATTTGAGGAACCGATCAGATGGAGTATTTCAAGTGGGGTAACGAGGTTGAACTGGGAGAGGCGGCGCTGGGGAGGAGGAGTCAGGAGGTCAAGGGAGATGGGGGGAGAAATGGTCGCGGAGGAGGTTGGGGGAGATGCTTGTATATCAGATGGAGCTGAGAAGGAGTGGTTAATGGCGTTAATTTTGTCTGCGAAAAACTGGAGGAATGAGCTGCAAGTAGCGGAAGTAGAAGTAGGGAGGTTATCAGCACGGGGTTTGAAGAGCTTGTTAACTGTGGAGAAGAGGGTCCTGGGGTTACGGGAGGGGTCAGTGAAGATGTTGGAGAGGTAGGCAGATTTAGCGGCAATAAGAGCATCTCTGTATGCATTGAAATGGAGTTTGTAGCTAATGTAATGAACTGTGAGGGATGATTTCTTTGAAAGACGTTCAAGTTGGCGGCCTCGCAGTGCGGGTGTGAACCAGGGTGAGGAGGTCTTGAAAGTAACAGTTTTATTTTTGAGGAGGGCTAAAGTGTCGAGGGAGGTGAGTAGGGTGGAGATGAGGTGGTTGAGCAGATCATCAGCTGAGCTGAGGGTTGCGTCCAGGGGGAGATTAGACGATAGCAGTTGATGATAGGAAGCAGGCTCTGCTGGTGATCTGCTCATGTGTCCCTGAAGAGGCACCCTGGGATTTGTATCACAGTTCGTTCTTGTTTTCCTTCCTTCTGCCGAACAGAGCTCTCAGAAGTCTTGCCAGAGCTAGGAACAGACCCATGACACCCATAGCCAAGAGCGCACCCAGAGCGACCACTTTGGCGGTTTCTTTTGCCTTACGTACCTGCACAGGGGAACAACAGACACTTGTATGTTAGTGAGCCAACTGCTTTTAATATTCAAAACGCTGTTCCTTTTGATGCAGTGTTAAATTACATCTACATGCGGCAAACATTTACTTTATTGGGTTTAACTTTATTTATTTTTATTCTGTGATTTTTATATTTTTATTTTAATATGTATTCTTTAAAATGGTTCATACATTTGGTTGAACTTACATTTTTTTTATTTAAATTATGAGGTTAATGGTTGGCCTTTAGATCTGAAATATGGTATGTTTTTTTGCCGGGGGCAACTTCCTCAACACAGATAAGATCCACAGTGAGGTTACACCATAGGACTTAAGGTTCAGAGACAGCTGGACAAATCTGTCTGTCTGTCTGTCTGTCTGTCTGTCTGTCTGTCTGTCTGTCTGTCTCTCTGTCTCTCTCTGTTTCTCTGTCTCTCTCTGTCTGTCTCTCTGTCTGTCTGTCTGTCTGTCTGTCTGTCTGTCTGTCTGTCTGTCTGTCTGTCTGATACTGGTAAGAAGATACTGTAGTGATCTCTACAATAAAACAGTTTAGTGCAGGACATCCAAAGATAATAACATGGTGGATATGCAAAACAGACAAATTACAGTTTTTCTCGATTGCTAACACAATTTTTTTTTTTAATTGCTCAGTTTCTCAGAACACTAAACACAATTCACAAAACCACACACCCAAAGTGCAAAACGCCTAATTTCTCCTGCTAAATGAAGAACTGCATTCAAAACTACATAAACACTTACCAAATGGAAACTTTGCATAAAATATAACACACTTCATTCTTAATACTAGATTGTTTGACCACCCAACTACACACTGCTGAGCATCATCCAAAGCACTTTCATCTTTTATGGCCTATGCTTTGTACATAGAGGTTTCTGCAGATTGCTTGAGTAAAATTAAGCCAAGTCCAGTTTTGGAAAGTCTGACGTGGTTCCATTCCATTTCAAAGAGCTGTTTGACGCTCGGCGTAACCTTGTCGCACTGCCACTCCACCATCCAATCACAGAGCTTGAGGACTAATCACGGGGTTTGTCAAGCAAGCCGGATGTTGTTGTCCCAAACGATAGCTGGGGATTCTGGGTAGTGTAGTGTCTTCGGAAACTCTGTAGTGTCTAAACTCCGAAAAAATAATTTGTTTCTCCGAATCGAATGTTAAAAACACAAAAGCATTGTACACAATTTAAACCAATCAATATTGTGTAATTAACAAAGATAAACTGATGTTTTTTAGTGGATGAGTAATGCAGATATCCCTGTGTAATCATTTGACAGTGAGGGGAATACTTCCGGTTTTATTATGAAAACTTTGAGACCGGAAAAACAGTTTTCACCCAAGCTAACTTTACATGGAAGCTGCATACACGTTCTCCTGGCGAGACCTCAAATCATCTTCGTAATATCTATCAAACTATAGATCCTACACATCCACTGGACGTAGATTATAAAAGTACAATATACACTTCTCGCTAGAAATCTAATAAAAAAGCATTTTAATGAACAAACTACTCCACAATTCAGAATTTTCCAGAGAGGGTTATTTGTGAATAAACGACCCTCCGGAGCGTTTGCAATCGACGGGAGCATGTTGTTTCTTACACGACCACTAGAGGTGCTACACTTTAAAACGTGACTCAGGGTCGTATTTAGCTGCTGAACAATCGACCTATATGGTCGTTTTTTGTAGGAGGACAAGCTGTGTCATACAGAGTACAGAGCAGTCTGCAGGAGTGTACACAGAGGGAACTGTGTGTGTGTGTGTGTGTGTGTGTGTGTGTGTGTGTGTGTGTGTGTGTGTGTGTGTGTGTGTGTGTGTGTGTGTGTGTGTGTGTGTGTGTGTGTGTGTGTGTGTGTGTGAGAGTGTGTGAGTGAGTGAGTGAGTGAGTGAGTGAGTGAGTGAGTGAGTGAGTGAGTGAGTGAGTGAGTGAGTGAGTGAGTGAGTGAGTGAGTGAGTGAGTGAGTGAGTGAGTGAGTGAGTGAGTGAGTGAGTGAGTGAGGGAGGGAGGGAGTGAGGGAGGGAGTGAGGGAGGGAGTGTGTGTGTTGTATAGGGACCATGGCGGTTTTGCTATTTCTGTAACTGTTGCTGTGCAGACAAAGAGAGATGAGACTTTTTGCTGACTGTTATCTTGCAACGCCCTTTTGAGGAACAGGAACTGTACAAGTGTGATAGTGGCAGGAAACATCTGGGTGTGATGGTGTCTGTCCAGCTATAAATGTTTGGTTCTAAAAACATTATGAGAATGTTACCATTCACTGTTCTAGGAATGTTTTCAGCGGGAAGTTTTCTTTTGGTTCCCAGAATGTTCTTCTGAAAGGTAGGATAACGTTCTCTAAAAATATTCTTAAAATGTTTGGTGATAACTTTCTTAAGATGTTTTTGATAACCTTCTTAAGATCTTTTTGATAACATTGTTCAAACATTATGCTCTACTGTTCTTAAAATGTTTTCAGCTGGACGTTTTATTTTGGTTCCCAGAATGTTCTTCTGAAAAGTAGGATAACTTTCTCTAAAAACCTTTTTGAAATGTTTGGTGATAACCTTAAGATGTTTTTGATAACATTGTTAGAAAATCATGCCCTACCATTCTTATAACGTTTTCAGCTGCAAGTTAGATTTTTTTATGTTGCCAGAATGTTATTATTTTAGAGTAGAGGGTGCAATAACGATTTTTCTCCAATATGCATAAACAGCGGACACTGTTTATACGCAGCCCTCACAGACCCCACACGGCCAGCTTATCCAACAGTTAGAACCTACATACGACACACAACCATTATAGTCAGAAAAAAGTGTGATTATTTTCGGATATTTTACACAAATTATATTATGAATACTGTGGGCCTACATACCTTAGTGTGATTATAAGTGCATGTGAGTGAATATTGGCATGCAAATTCGTTTTTGTACGTCCTATTCATTGTCCCAATGCTCTCATACATCTTAAGAAAGTTATCACCAAAAATGCTAAAAACATTTTTAAATAACGTTATCCTACCTTTCAGAAGAACATTCTGGGAACCAAAATAAAACGTCCCGCTGAAAAGAATTCCTAAAACAATGAATTGTAATATTCTCCGAATGTTTTTAGAACCAAAAATGTCTAGCCGGGAACTCACACATGCCACCGCAAACATGCAATATCTTCTTACAGCTTATCATGAATTACGTGCATGTTTGTTTTTTTCAAAGGGAAAATATGGTGACATCAGATTTTTTAAAACATCCTTTTCAAACAAATGCAACAAGTTTGTTTTTTAAAGTGCTCTAGAAATAAATCTGACGTTGACCATGACCGTGTTAATATTTGCCATCACAGGAACGTTTTATAAAAAAAGAATAACCTCCTGAAAACATTTTCTGAATGTTGCTTTGAGAATGTTCTTAATTTGTTATCATGTAACATTGAGGGATCGTTTTATAAAGAACATCTTTAATGTGTTACCCCAACAACGTCCAAAACACAACCTTAGAATGTTGCAGGCAAAACGTTCCACCTTTGTTAACATATCACATTAAAGGAACATTTTATAAAAATACTTTCTGTCATCTCAGGCCTTAATAAGATCCTCAAAACATCCTCTGAATGTTGCAGTTAAAACGTTATGACTTACTTAACCTTAAACCTTATAGGAACATTATTTAAAATAATAAACATCCTAAAAAGGTTCTTTGAACATCAGATTAAAACGTTTCTTTAAAACATTATTAGAACCTGTAGGTAACGTTAGCCAAAGTTGTGAGAACGTTCCCCGCTAGCTGGGTGACACCTAAGCATAACAAAAGGTCGAGCAAGGGACATGTACTGAGTACAGTGTCATCATATAAACGTTGCATTTGGTTTTACCATATAAGGTAAAATAAGAAATTGCCACTACAAGAGTCAGGGATCAAAATCACCCCAAAGATTAGGCTACTGGACAACCAAGAAGGTGTTCTCAACAGAGCAAGAGATGCTTTTGAGAGACTGCCTGATGGAGGCAGCTGATTTATACTATGGTCTCAGCTCAAAGGCGGAAGGTCTACATCATTAATGTAGAATAGGCTATCTGTACAGATGGAAGTGACTTTTACACCAGCCACAAATAAAACTCGAGAGAGATGAGTTATTGTTATTACAACGTGACTTCACTATTATTTAACAACTCTTTTTATTGGGTTCTTTTATTTGGGGTTAAGTACATTGTCAGAATAAGTGAGAAATGAATTTAACTTCTGTTAGACAGCTATATGCCATACAGTACATGTTTGCATACATTCACAGTAAATGTTTATTCAGTATGATAGCTGTCTAACAGAAGTTAAATTCATTTCTCTCTCGAGTTTTATTTTTGAGCTTTGTCAAAAGCCACTGTGTCAAGTGTCCTACTTGGGTTGCCGTCCGGAGTTGTCCAATGTGGCGGACCATCTCGCACATGCGCTGTACAGATAGGGCAGGGGGACAGATCGGGTAGTGACAGACACATTGAGAATGTATAATATAGCAAAATGGCTATCCTAGTGTAAATGTTTTTTTACTTATTGGGGAAAACCAAAAAAGTGTTAAAACTGTCCCTGGTCTCCGTAGCACAAAATGAAAACACTCAAGTAAAGTACAAATACCTCAAAATGTTACTTTAGTATAGTAGTTGAGAAAATGTACTTAGTTACTTCCCACCTCTGTTGGACAATCCAACGGGAGGGAAAACAGAGACAGGAAGTATATATTAGCATTTACTATACATTCACCTATTATTTTCACATACTGGTGTGCTGTAAACTCCATCATTTGACAAGCTTTGATGTCTTAACTGTTATTGGTTTATCTGTGTTCATTTTTTAACAATGCAAAAAACCTTAGTCAAGTGCTGGCGTGGTTCCATCCATGTCACATTTTATTCTTGCAGCTATTCAAAGTGTGGCATCTTTGGTTTGATTATTTAACCCATAATGGCATCAAGTTACAGTTAGAGTTACTTTGGAGGAAATATAAAGAGAACAGTTGCAGAGTCAAGTTAGATATGTGGCTTTAGTTTCCTTCCTAAGAAAAAAAAGTGAAGGTGCAACAAGACCAAAATAACATAGTATTTGTTAACCAAATTCCTCGCCTCTGGCATTTACGTTTTGGCAGTGGGAACATTTAAATATGCATGCTCAACAACATCTCTCATTATTTACAGCAAAGCAGAAGTGGCATATCACCGACTTTATAGCAGCTGATCCAAAACATCAAGAGCAAAACCATCCCAACATTTACAGAACTACTGATTTGAGGAAACAGCTGGACGATGAGGTGAGTATCTGCTTCTGAATTATATACCTTAAAAAAAAAACCTTAGAAAATCTTGAAATCTTGAAAGGGATGTGCAAAATAGTCATTATATACAGTCTTTAATTCACTATTAGTAAAGAATAACGAGTAATGAATATACTTTATAGGGATTCTATTACTATCTAATAATAAAAAAAAAAAAAATGCAATAACGCGCTTTAACCACTAGGTGCCCGTCTCTATCAGCTGTGCACCGTTATGGTGTAAATACAGTCAATCTACCAATTGGATCAAATATAAAAGTCAGCCGAATTATTGTTGATACTGCAAGGAGACGTGTTGTGTGAAAAATAAATGTAAGATGTTGTTTAACTGCTGATATATTTAGGATCCACGTCACGTTTTCAGTTTGGCGGCATTTCCTCCTGTTTGTCTCAAGCCCTCATGTTTCTCATAAGGGCTCTATAAATATACAACTACGGTAGATATTTCATATTTAATGCAGCCGAACCGTGTATTACAATGCCTTTATGTGATGACTTTCAAAGAGAAAAGCAAGCACACTCTGAATAATGTATTATTTTATTTAAAAAATATGTTTTCGGATTTCACATTTTCTAAACACCAAATCCCAGCGTGCTTTGCGGCTAAATCGAGCTGAGGATCTTGCCTCCGCCTGTTTCCGGTTTCGTATTTCGTAAGGATGTATTTTGTTGTACACACATTCCTTCACATTTCAATTTTAATTTACATTAAAGTATTTCGTGAGGCCTTCTAACATGTTTTTAAATATAACTACGGTTGTAGTTGAAGAGTTTGTAAATTAACATGAACCGAAGCTGTTGCCTGGCAACGCAATCACACAACGTCACGTCCGTTAATTCCACATCCACCTGGATTAACATCGATTAAATACATTAATGTAGCCTTTGTTTCTGCTAAAAGAGGTGTCGACCAGCTGGGGCAACAAGAACATGTTCACAAAACCTATCAATATCGTTTAATCAACAAGGATAATCTGGTGTTTTTGAACTGATGAGTAGTGGAGATATCACTGTCAAATCAATTGACAGTAAGGAGAATACTTACTTCCTGGTGTACAATTCTCTGTTATCCAATGGGACTGGACGCTCACATTGCCTTTAAGGGCAGCCGACACAAACGAATGCCGTGCTTCCATGAACGTCAAATCCCGCCGCAGATGGGAATACATTGCAATCAGTTGAAAGCTATTTGCGTCCCTTTATTAAGCTGAAGGAGCCTAGGAGCGTCACAACTGCACGCCACCGGACCCTGACCAAACGTCGCTCCTGGACGATTATGGAGTGAGAGTGTGTTGGTTTACGTGTTCGGTGTAATGACGTACAACGGCCTCGACAATTTCTGTAGTCCTATTCAGCCACTCGGTAACAACCATCGTTTTTCAGACACGTAAACTCTTCAAAAATCACCAGTGGGGTCGCTGCTGATGTATTTAATGTTGTAGAACAAAACGTGATTTATCTCTTAAATTCGTGTCAACAGCAGACCTTATTTCGAGCTATTTTCCAAAACCCTATGGAAAAAATGCATTGCTTTTTGACGAAGGAACCGGAAATGCTAAAAAATGCTAACTTACTTCCGGGTTTTAGGACGAGTCACTGCGGTTCTCCATAGAATGGCGAAGTCACACCCATCTACTTCCGGTCCATGGGACCTTATTTCGGAAAAATAATGTATTGAAGTCAATGGAGAGAGAAATAGTATCTTTCGATCCCGTTTGAATTGTGCCATGAATTACACACATGATGTTTGTCAATCTTAAAAAATCATTTCCATGTAAAAAAACTCACAGTTTGTCGTAAAACTGTTGAAATATAAGACAATGAAAAATACGCAACTAGAAAGACTACAAATCCCAGAGTGAGTAAGTGATGTCACAATTGTTTTCCTCCACTAAGAGATAGCTAAGATCAGCGCCATATAGATATAATCTATCTACTGTATATGGCGCTGGCTAAGATAAGATAACTTTAACAAGATGCCTGTGTGCTTAGTACCAGGATGTTATCATACCAGCAATGGGTCTTGCTCGTTCTTTCGCTTCCCATCTGATGAAAGGACCAGGAGTGGCTGGATCAATTTAGCTACCTAGCTAGTAGCTAGCACGTTAGTTAGCATTACAGCCTTGTCATTTTTATTAACCTTAATATGAAGTAACCCAAAATGTTAAAAAGTAAGAGTCGTAGTCATATTTCGTGAACCCTTTGAAGAGTACTGTCACCGGTGTGATCATTCTATAATACACCATTTAAGCCCGGGGGATAAATGCTAACGCTAACGCTAGCATCGGCAATCGCCGATCTTTTCTACTTCATGCTATCTGCACAAATGGTTGACATTAAACAGTAAAAAGAGCAGGCACTTCAGAGAGAATCAAAGGAAGGCAGGCAGGCAGCTTTGCATGACATTCTTCTGGACGTGTTTCATTGTGGTGACAGTGAGGGTAGTCAATCGTTTTGTTGACAAGATAGTAGTGACGGCCATCTTGGTAACCTGTGTTGTTCTGCGAGACCAGAGATGTTGTTCATTGAGCGTTTCACACAAACAAATGTTTTACTTCACAGTTTTACGACACTTTTTTTTTCTTTACTTGCAAAATTATCTTTTAAATTGACAAACATCATATGTGTAATTCGTGGCACATTTCAAACGGGATCGAAAGATAATCTTTCTCTCTCCATTGAATTCAATACATAATTTTTCAAATGAAAGTCCCATGGAGGTCCACCGGAAGGGGAGGGACTTCGCCACTCTATGCAGCTTCCATGTAAAGTTAGCGTGGGTGAAAACAGTTTTTCCGGTTTCAAAGTTTTCATCATGAAACCGGATATATTCCCGTCACTGTCAAATGATTACATAGTGATACCTGCATTACTCATCCACTAAAAAAACATCAATTTATCCTTGTTAATTACACAATATTGATTGGTTTAAATTGTGTATAATGCTTTTGTGTTTTTAACCTTCGATTCAGAGAAACAAATAGTTTTTTAGGAGTTTAGACACTACAGTTTACATCCATGGTCCAGCCTCCCCCCATAACTACACAAGCTGGCTATTGTGTGTTTCGCAACATGTTATTTGGCACGTCTCTTTATAAGACGTTTTCGTATTTCCCACAAATAGAAGTTGCCAGTATTAAACTGTGTACACCCTGGAGGTTTAGGGGATACGAAACACAGTGGTGTTATCGAATTTCAAAACATATAATTAATGAATGGGTTTATTAATATACCCACATGACACCTAAGGTCAGAAGAGCTTTATTTAACAGCTGGTCTTATGTCTGTGACCCTTCCTGTTGTTGATTGATAAGCCTGAAACATGCACTTGTCAAGGTTCAGAGGCACATTTTGCAAATATGGCAGTAGCCATCGATCATCTTAAGATAAGATAAGATATACTTTATTGATCCCAAGTCGGGAAATGTTTTTGTTACAGCAGCATATTACAGCAGCATACTACTTGTTCTACTCCACTACAATTCAGAGGTTAAACTGGTATTTTTACTCCACTACATTTATTTTAGTTACTTTGCAGATTCTGATTAATGATGTGAAATATAAACAACCCTTAAATCAGACTTTAGTTACACCTGAGTCAAATTCAGGGAAGGTGAAGTGCCAAAATAAACTTTGCAATATATTTGACGTAAAGTACTTTGTCAGACTTCATATTTATCTGTGGATAACCCCAACATTTTTTTCTTAATCAAAAGAAGACCTTAACTTAAATTAATCTTTAATGCTTAAATAAAGCCTTATTAGTTTGTCTGTTTTGCACGTCCTCCTGTTAATATCTTTGGACGTCCTGCACTGAACTGTTTTATTGTAGAGATCACTACAGTATCTTCTTGATATTTTCTATTTTGTATGTAGGCTACTCTTAATATTTAAAAGTTTTCATCAAATAAAACGTATTCAACAACACAATTAAACAACGTGCTTTAACCACTAGGCGGTGCGGGTTAAAAAACCAGTGGTGTAGTTAATAAAACATAATAATATCAAACATGACAATTAACTTTATTGTGAAATTAAAACAGAACGGTAAAGGAAAATACAGTTTCAGTCTCTCGATATGAAGCTTATGCATTGTACCATGAACCTGTATCGACCTGTAACAGTCAACTGCATGAGGAGTTGGAAAAGTAGTAAATAATATCTTTAAAAACTACAAAAAAATCCCTTTCTATCAGCTGTGCACCGTTATGGTGTAAATACAGCCTATCTACCAATTGGAACAAATATAAAAATCAGCCGAATTAGTGTTGATAGTGCGAGGAGACGTATTGTGGGAAAAGAAATGGAAAATGTTGTTTAATTGCTAATATATTTATGATCCACGTCACACAAAAAACACAAAAGCAGTGTACACAATTTAAACCAATAAATGTCGTATAATTAACAAGGACAGACTGATGTTTTTTAGTTGATGAGTACTGCAGATATCACTGTTAAATCATTTGATCATTGGTTTTATTATGAAAACGTCAAGACCGGAAATACTGTTTTCAACCCGTAACTTCACATGGAGGCTGCCGCATACCTCAAATCATCTTCGTAATATCTATCAAACTATAAATCCTACATATCGACTGGACGTGGATTCTAAAAGTACAATATACACTTCTCGCTAGAAATCTAATCAAAAAGCATTTTAATGGGCAAACTATCTTACAATTTAGGATTTTACATAGAGGGTTATTTGTGAATAAACGACCATCTGTAACGTTTGCATTCAACGGGAGCACTAGAGGGCGAACATTTTAAAACGTAATTATAGGACGTATTAAGCGCTTGAACAAACAACATATTTGGTCGTAATAATTGGGCCTGAACAATCGGCCTATTTGGTCGTGTGAGTTGGAGGACTTGTAACAAACCTGGGTGTACGGATTGAACCTGATTTGAACTCAGATCAATTCTGTGGTAAAATCCAGCTTTTTTCAGGTAAGAATTTTAGCTAAGGTCAAGCCTTTCCTTTCGTTTGATGACTTTGAGCAAGTAATACATTGTTTTATATCCACTAAACTGGATTACTGCAATGCTCTGTACATTGGAGTAAGAAAGGCTTCCCTGTCACGCCTACAGCTGGTCCAGAATGCTGCTGCAAGCCTCCTTACATGGACAGGCAGGCGTGAACATATTACGCCTGTACTCGCCTCGTTACATTGGCTACCAATCCATTTTAGAATACAATTTAAAATTGTGCTGTTTGCATACAAAGCCCTAAACGGTTTAGCCCCACCGTACCTGCAGATCTTTTAAAACCGTACACACCCACACTGAGGTCTGCTGACAGACTCCTTCTGGTCGTCCCAAAATCAAGGTTAAAGCAACGAGGAGCCTTTGCTGTTGCAGCTCCAAAGTTATGGAACGAATTGCCCCTCAGGGTTAGACTTGCTCCAACGCTGCCTGTTTTTAAATCTCGTTTAAAAACCCATTTATTTTCCCTTGCATTTACAGACCAGGTGACACTTGTGCTTTTAAATTTGGGTTTTTATCTTACGAGTGTTTTGTATTGTTTTTACGTCATGTCGGAGAGTTATTCAGTCTGTGGCTTCTGATCTGGTTTCATTGTCTCGTGTTTTACATTTCTTTCATGTCCTGTCTGTTTTTTATGTATTTATGCTATGTTTTTTTGTACAGTTGTTGATGTACAGCACTTTGTTCAACTCTTTTGTTTTTAAATGTGCTGTAGAAATAAAGTGGATTGGATTGGATTTTGTATTAAACTATTCACGATGTTTTAAAATATTTTTTATGTTGTTTTTTTTAGTAGTGCTGCTGAAACACTGGCGTCCAGACTGGAGGCCCTGCAGTGCCACTTCACCTGGAACCTTGACCTCAGCAGGTCCTTACTTTTACGTTGTAGGGACGACTTGTTAGATATTGGTACTGAGAATGGAAACAGATGGCTGGGATTTGGGCAACAAACTGAGTGCAAGAAAGTGATGGGTACACAATTTTTAAACAACGTCATTAATTAAAAAAAATATTAAAAAAAATATTTTTAATTTGTTTTACTTGTAGTACTGATATCGTCCACTAGACTCCTAGTGACGCATTTGTGTGTATGTGTTTGTTTCCCGGGGAAACCCTCACAAGAAACACCGGCTGTTGTTATGCCGGCTGTGACGTTAAGTTGCCGCTTGTAATTATGCCGTTACAAGCTTAAAAGTTGTATTTATCATCTGAATTTGGTGAAACAAGTTTAATATTCTTAAAACCAAGACTTTGTTTATTTGAAATCAGATGAAAACAAACTGTCACGGACACTGCCGTGTTATCTATGATTACTACGCTTTTCATTCATAATTTCAGCAGGAGGGAGGGGGAGTGGTGCTGAGGAACAGCAGAGTGCGGCCGTGTTGACATTCCCCTTATTGTGGAATGAGGGGAATGCAGAGACAGGCTACAAGTGTCTTAGGTTCAAGTTAGACAACTAATGTCTGGGTAGTGTTCATGACTTCATGTTTATGTCATCTTAATGGTTCATCTCAATACACACACATTTTCCGTGCTTTCCAATAGTTTACAATCGTTTTATTCCACTGTTTAATAACCTGTTCAATACAAACATGCCACTTGTAAAAATGAAATAACATTTCATTCCTTTTGATTGTAAAATGTCAATGAAGATGTCAGACTTAGTATATTTGTTAATAATTACATACAACACATGGAATTTGTGTGTGTGTGTGTTCCATGTGAATCTGCGGCCCCCTAGTGTTTATTTGTGGACATGTGAATTCCGAGACCACGGGGTTCCCTGCTTTGATTTTACTTTTTTTTCTATGTCTTTCGGGCAAAACTTGTATCCTTACAGAAATCAAGTACATGCTCGAAAATGGCATTGCCGAACCTTCTTGTTCAAGCCAGGCATCGACCTGTCTGCTTGTGGAGAAGTCTGATAAAAGTCCTAGGTTTTTGCACAGATTATCTGAAGGTTAATGCTGTTACTAAACCCGATCCACTGCCTCGTATGGAAGATTGTATTGATCAGGTTGGTTCTAAGCAGTTTGGAAGCAAATTTGATCTTTGAAAAGGTTACTGGCAGGTTCCACTCTCCCCAAGAGCCAAGGAAATCTCCGCCTTTATTACACCCTCAGGGTTATACTCCTATAACGTGATGACTTTTGGTCTGCGTAATGCTCCCTCCACATTCCAGCGACTTAAGAACAGGGTGGTGTCGGGGTTGGAATGTTGTGCCGTGTACTTGGATGACGTTGTGATCTATAGCGATACGTGGGAGGAACATTTGGCCCGTATTAAGAAACTGTTCGACCGGTTGAGTGAGGCGTGCCTGACAGTAAACTTGGCAAAGTTCCCCGAAACCAGCCTCGGATCGCTCGTCTTTGAGTGCCAACAAAAATATTTAAACGTCAGAGCCGCAGGCCCTCCAGAACATCTGGCGTGCTCCATCTCTCGCTGCAGTGATTTTCATGCCAATCTGAGCAACAATTTAGCATTTATTTGAAAGAACAGGGTAGGTAAAATTAGACATTCTACACTCCGCAGCAAACAGCTGTTTGCTTTTCACCCAACAACGACAACTGACTCACAAAACGCTATGTTGTAGCGTTGATAAACGAAACCATTTAACTAAATTGCAAGTCAAAATACCAATACCACAGGACAATTCTTTTTTTTAAAGCAATATTTTTAGTGGCCCGAGCGGGCAAGTGGAAAGTACGTTATGCTGGCCCGGGGTGTCTAAATAGTGCTTCCGGGCCAGCGGGCCATTTATAATGTCGAGCCCTGAGAGGCCTCCCGAAACGCGATGGGCCGTCTTATAACAGCTGCCCAGGTGCAGCTCGTCAGTCCACGATCATCCGACAGCACTGGAACCTGCAAACAAGGGAAGAGAGAGACCACAGAACGCCAAGTGGTGTGGAGGGGTCGTCACACCTCTTAATTACTGATATATATATAATAGTAATCCTAATCCTGGTTCTTATTTAGTAGACGATGAAACCAGCAAAAGTGGCCTGGCTGGATGTTTAATTCCTGGCCTGACATACATTTATTTTCCGGAAAAGGGAATGCCCTAATGCACCTTAGGGAAAAGTTTCACTTTGACAGAACCCTAAAAGCAAACACAGTACAGTGTATCTACGTGTGTGTGTGTGTGTGTGTGTGTGTGTGTGTGTGTGTGTGTGTGTGTGTGTGTGTGTGTGTGTGTGTGTGTGTGTGTGTGTGTGTGTGTGTGTGTGTGTGTGTGTGTGTGTGTGTGTGTGTGTGTGTGTGTGTGTGTGTGTGTGTGTGTGTGTGTGTGTGTGTGTGTGTGTGTGTGTGTGTGTGTGTGTGTGTGTGTGTGTGTGTGTGTGTGTGTGTGTGTGTTACTTGAAGCCCAGAAGAAGAATGACACAGATCCTCTCTAGGTGAAGGAGCTTGTCGATTAACTTGTGCAACAGTTGAAACTCTGGCACGCCCAGCATTTGTTCTGATAATTCTTTAGATTTAGTTTCCATTCCTGGAGAACAGAAGTAAAGGGCGAGGAGGCGGTTCATGAGATGAATGCATAAATGCCCCGCCCCTGTATTGTTAGCTGTGGGCATTTAAAGCTCCGTGCTCAAAAACATCCCATATTTTACAGCGAGACAGAAGATACACATCACTGACTTTATACCAGAGCATCAAGAGCAAAACCCATCCTAACATTTACAGAACTACAGAGCTGAGGAAACAGCTGAATGATGAGGTGAGTTGATTATGTTTTGCTTTTTTTCTAATAATTGGCATATTACTGAATAATGTATTCGTGGTTATGTTTCAGCAGGAGGAGAAATGCTGAATCCATCTGTTTAGTATATATTTTTTGAATGACCATTTTATTTCCCTTACTCACCGTAACACTTCCTGTCTGCTTTGATCGACTCTGTTGCTCAATGTCATACATTTCATCCTACCACCCTATACCTTACTTAATTGTATCCTCCTTCCTTGCCTCCTACTCTTCTGTTATTGTGATACTCTTTTTAACCATTAATTCCCTTAATATTTCTTTCTTATGTTGCCTCCACTTTTTACTACTGCTTCATTAAAGTTACTTTATTCCTTGTTGCATATTAAATAATGTTTAGCTTTTCAAACACAAACACAGTACACTTTGTAGAACTCAATTCTTTTGTCTCCAGCAACTAACACAAATACAATAAATCCTTCCCTCAAAGTTCATTCTACAACTCTGGGTTACCCAACAAAATGAGAGCTCTAGTCCCTGCATGCTGAAGAAGAAAGAAACAAAGTCTGAAGCCATGGGTCTATGCCGGAAAACGGTGGAATGCTCCCTCCGAGTTGTGAGGTAGTGAAGTAGAGTGTGAGATTGACAGGCAGATTGAAACAGAAGCAGCAGTAATGCATGTGTTGTGCTGGTGAAGGGGGAGTTGAGCCCGAAGGCAAGTCTCCCATTTACCAATCGTTCTACGTTCCAACCCTCACTTATGATGATCTTCAGTTCTTTAAGTTAAATGGATAATTTTATCCGCCTATTCAGTGTTTTGTACTCCATTCCTTCCTTCCATTCCTCTACATTAGTTAAACAGTGTGTATTCAAATGTTGCACACTTCAGAGGCATTTTGCAGAGGTGGGACCAAGTCATTGTTTTGCAAGTCCGAGTCAAGTCTCAAGTCAGGATGGGCGAGTTCAAGTCAAGTCCAAGTCCTAAACTTTGACAAAACGAGTCTTAAACAAGTCATTATGTGCTTTTCACCAAATGTAATGTCATAGATCAACGGAATAATACTTAATAATCAAACTGCTCTTTATTAGTCAGATTCATAATTTAATAATCAATTTTCTCTCTGCTGGTAAAGTAACGTGTTTTTTTCTAATTTAAGAGGGATCAGTAAGGTAAGGCTACCGTGACGGTTTGATTCAGAAGGAGTTTAATGTATAAGATCCCTGATGTTGAGGTAACCAGAATGTTTATTTCCACTGTGTACAACATGTCATAAGGGACCCACAATCTATCTTTATGCAAGGGCTAATGTGCAGAGAGGCGGTCTCTATGGGAAAAGAACACCTGCATCTAGATCTCCCTGCAGGTGGTATAGTATATTTTGATGCTAATACTTTTGTACTTTTACTTGTAACATTTTGAATGCAGGACTTTTTATTGTATCAGAGTATTCCTACACTCTGGTACTTTTACTCAAGGACAAGACCTGAACTTCTCCCACCTCTGGCAATAAATTGTGAGTGCACTACCAAAAAAAAAACCCTGCTCTGAAGGTTATTTTCATTTTACAAATTCTGCACTCAGCTTTGCTTTCTCCAATATCATTGAAATGCAGCCAGATGCTACTTCTTTTTTCGTTTTTTGCAAATTTCTTGACTTTTTCCGACGTGCTTGCATTTAAATCCATTTCCCCGTCCGCTCTGTGCAGCTGGCCTGTACCACTACACGTGCTGTGCCCCCCACCCTTCTTTCACATAATGGTATGATCCTAGTGTGTCCTCGCATATGATTGGCCGCATGGTGGCCCAGCTAAATAAAGACCCGCCCCTGCCTGCAAGGATTCTCAGCAAGAGTTGCAGTGGCTGAAGATTCTGCTCTCCCCGACGGGAGTCTGCTCTTCTAGCGGCATCTCGCGATCGGCGTGTTGGAGACCTCTGAATTAAATGATCAAGTCACCTCAAGTCAGAAGGCTCAAGTCCAAGTCAAGTCCCGAGTCATTGGTGTTCAAGTCCAAGTCGAGTCGCAAGTCAAGTCGAGTCTCAAGTCATCAAATTGGTGACTCGAGTCTGACTCGATTCCAAGTCATGTGACTCGAGTCCACACCTCTGGCATTTTGTATTAAACTATTCAGGATGTTTTAAAATATTTTTTGTTTTGTTATTTTCTATTAGTGCTGCTGAAACACTGGCGTCCAGACTGAAGGCCCTGCAGTGCCACTTCACCTGGGATCTAGACCTCAGCAGGTCCTTACTTTTACGTTGTAGGGACGACTTGTTAGACATTGGTACTGATAATGGAAACAGATGGCTGGGTCACATCTACAACCTGCGAGGGTTCATTCAGTACAAGCTGGGATCCAATGAAGACGCCCAAAGTTTCTTCAACAAGGCTACAGAGGCCTTCAATAAGATGAGAAATGCAGATGGGGGCCCCTGGTTGGTGGTGAACTACGGGAACCTGGCTTGGCTGCACCACCACCTGGGAGACCAAGCAGAGAGCGAGGCCTACCTGTCAAAGGTCGACGCCCTGAATAACAGATACCCATCTCTATCCCAGGAGGAGCTCCACCCAGAGATCTACGCTGAAAAAGCCTATACGCTGATGACGTTTAACGGCGACATGAACCTGATTGCAGATTACTTCCAGAGAGCCATCGAGATGCAGCCGGACATGGTGGAGTGGAACAGCTGGCATGTCTTAGCGTTATTGTATGCTTCTAAGCACAGCAGGACAGGGCTGGATGATGACATCTTTAAGAAAATGAGAATTGCCCAAGAACAGGATCCAGAGAACTTGTACCTTGCTGCTCACTTCCTTTGTCAACGTGCTAAGAGAGGAGAAAGTATTGAAGATGAAGCACGTGAGTTAGCCACAAAGGTTTTGAGAAGTCCTGTCGGCAGCTACAGTGGTTTAAAACCATTGCTATGGATTTACGGAAAACGTTACGATGAGGACATTGATTTGGCAGAAGAGGCTCTGAAGAACCATCCAGATGAGCGTTATCTGAAGAGACGTGCTGCTCTCTGCTACAAAAAGAGGCTCCTTTTCAGTGACAGTCCCCCAACGACAAGCATGCTAGAAAGAGCAGTCCGTCTCCATCAGGAGGTGATTGCTCTTTACCCTGATTCCCCACTTATGAGGAAACTAAACCTTGCCGCGATATACACACGCACGTCACATGATGGTCAGGCTAAAGCCGAGCAGATATATCAGGAACTGCTAAAAAGTGATCTGGAACCTCCAGGCCAACAGGTGCTTTTCAACAGCTACGCAAAATATTTAAATTTCCAAAAACAGGATCGCAAAATGTCAATACGATATCACATGAAGGCAGCACAGATACAGCACCAATCCTTCTTTCGTAAGGACAGCATCAAAGTTCTGGGGATCATTAGAGACAAAGGCAGGAACAGCATGTGTAGAGAAATAAGGGAGTTTCTGGCAAACCTGCAAGAGCCATAGTGTTCTTAACAGCTCAGGGAGAACAATCAGAGAAAAACATAGGTATTGCACTGCCTGAAAATAATCTATACTTATTGATTGAGCTGTGTACTTTAAAGGCAGTTTCAACAAGTGTCTGCACATAATTAGTAGACAGAGGCTGTTTAAAGATATATCTAAAAGCTCATGTACTGAAAAACTGTCAGCAGTAGTTATCTCGATTTAGGAAACAAGCCAAATCCTTTATAACACTGGTTGTTGACATGTTGTTTTAATTAATTATGTGTATGTATTCCATCCTTCTAGCAAAATACTCTATGACCTATGAAATGTGCTTTGCCGTAAGCTTTTATTTGTGTAATATAAAAATGTGTGATTGGTATTTCAATATATTATGGATGTATAACCTCAATAGTATTGCATGATGCAACTGGTTGTATGTCAAGAGTGCCTCTATACTGTAAAAAACAATAAAAATGCATTGTGTAAATCAAGACATGTACTTGTTTTTGGTTTCCTGGTTGCTTTAGGGTTAACCCTCCATGCATGAATTATGAAAACGTCAGTCAGGATTTTTTTACCAAGTGTTCTTATTGCTCTTGGGGCATTACAAACAAGATTTGAACATTAGTTTCTTTTTATCTAGTTTTTTCAAATTTAAAAAAAAAAGAGTTGTAGGCTATATGTCCACTCAGGTGGTCAGTATGCGTCTAAGTTTGAACTGAAGACATGTACATTTTGAAAAAATGTTTTATAATAACTTAAGTATCTTGATTTACGGCCCAAAAAGATATTGCAGATGAAGTATTTTCAAGAACAACAGCAGCAGTAACCGTATGAATTCTAGTTTAAATGTAGCCAGTGATGCATGACGTCCACTTTAGTGGACAGGTGATTAATCACAATTTCCTACAAACATAAAATCAATACTTTGACAATTTATGAATTATATGATTCCTTAGTTGTTACTTGATGTCACCAACATTGTTATACCTGCAGGGGGCGCTTTCCATAAAAGGATTGGCAAGATATATACTAGTGATTCGGTCCATCTGGCTTTCTGTCGTCTATCTTGGTTTTAGAGAAATGTATCATGCACTTACACTGACTTTCCACTGAGTGGCAGTGTATGGGAGGATGCAATAGGGTCCTATGGAGTGGCTGATGTGCAACTATGCCATCAAAACCCATATACATATACAAGAAAACACCTTTTGAATAGCTGTCCACTGTAGTGACCTCTATTCGTGAAATACATGCATATACGCTATAGAACATGTAGCAGTACTGCACACAAGGTGCCTAAATGTTCCACTTTGAAGTCAACAAGGATGAGCAATAAACACAAACAGCTGTATGAGAATTTCCCCCAGGGATAAGGGGTGATGAAAGACAGTGCTCCTATAAAAGAAGATGAACTTTTATGTGAAAACAAGTGTTTGTTTGTTTAGTTCAGCAGTACCCTGTCAACAGGAAGTGGTTTCCAAACAACAGTGACGTGCGGTGAGCTTCATGGCTGGTGAGGCACTGACTCTTTCAGAGTCAGATTTACAAATATTATATTTTGACCTTAATCAAAATATTCGGTTATTTTGAAAAGCTTTTTTAGTCTGGTGCTTCGATTCATTTTAAACAGACCGTTCAACAAAAGGATACCCAAAATCTAAATATTGGATTGTTCTTTCTTAGTAAGATCCCATTTTCATTACAATTGTGGTCTTACCTTGACTTGAAGATTAAGTCCATGCTAACCTTCTGGACAACAATCTCTATTCGTTTTTTGTAAAAGTCCTCCTACTGTAATCTTCCTGTAGTTTCAAAAGTCTAGTTTGTTGTTTGTGTCTCCCGTCTCTGCTTAGAATAACAGTAGCAACAAGAACCTGTGGGCTCACGTGCGCCCCCTTCAGTGCGGCAGAGGTTATGGCTGCCTCTCCTGCTGCTTTTTTCATTGCCGTTATATGATGAGACCAGCGAGCCTAAATATCATATACGTTAAATAAGTTATTTAGAAACTATGGATGGCGAGGATAAATGTAATAAAGGGATCTACAAACATTACATTGGTGACATACAGGCATGGGCGCGGGAAGGGGGGTGCTGAGGGCGCTGCAGCACCCCCTAGCGGCAGGCAGGGGGTGCGGAGCTCCCCTGTCTGCTCCCACTGTGCATAATCTGTGTAATATGTAGCCAATAAATTCCACATTGTTGGTAAAATAATATTTTGGCCTGCCCCGAATATTTTTTCTGTGGCCCCGGACAATTCTACCTCAATAATATAATACATTAACCGTGCTTTACGTGAACCTCATCAAGACACTAGAAAGGACAGCAGGACTGTAATTTCCCGTGTTCAGTGAATGCAACAGAGGCAAGACACCAGACCAATCAGAGAGTTGCATGGAAATAAAAGTGTGCTTGTGTCATTCAAGCTCGCGGCTCTGTGTGTGTGCGGAAATATTGCATTTAGTGTGTGTGAGAGAGGGGGAGAGAGAGAGGGACCGGTGCCAGCAGCAGGGACCGTGTTGTTAGCATCTGGTTAGCTAGCTGCACTAACGGACATACGGAGCTGTTTGTTCCACAACAAGCTGGAGGAGAGCTCTCCTCTCAGACTGAGAGGCTCAGGTGAGCTAAAGGACTCTCTGAGTGTTTAGATAGTTAACTTTAGTCTAAGTTATCTCAGTGGGTCTCAAACGGTTTGGTCAAAAATTATTCAAAAGATTATTTCCGCGGCACACCTTCATATGATCATTATAGTTATTAAAAAAATAAGAGAATAAAGGAAAAACAGTTATGAAATACTATATGGCAGTAAAACAAGAAGACAGTTTGAAAGGGGAGTGATTTGTAAAATATCCATAAAGAAAAAGAACATCTGCTTACAGTTGTGTTTCATCTGGGTGTTGAGAGATGTATCCATAGATCTCTTAATGTTGCTCTCAAAGTGCACCAGATTGATGCTTTTAACTTCAATATTTAAAAAAAATCTTCCCGGGGGAGCATCCCCCCGGACCCCCCTAGAGGAGGTGAGGTCCACTCCCCACTCGTAAAAAATTGCATTTTACCCCTGCCTATATGCCGTGAACTGATTATTGAGCCTTCATTGTAACAGTCGCGGGTTTACTGTGTGTTTGCGTGTAGGGACTTTTTTTGTGTGTGCTCTATAGTGCCCGTAATAGTGTTCACTGGAGTCCAGCACCTCAGCACCCCCACTCAAAATACCTTCCCGCGCCTCTGCATACAGGGAGATGTTAACAGGCATGCGCTTAGGGCCCGCTTTCCAGCCAGTTTCTGTGGGGTGACACATTCTGAGGTGAGGCAGAGCTCATCTGTGTCTCACCTCACCCCACAGTAACTGGCTTGAGCGCGCTCCCAATAAGAGCCCGCGTTAAATTAGTGCCCGCGCTCCAGCAAGTTACTGTGGGCTTACGAGAGGCAGAGCTCGTCCCTGCCTCACTTATCATCGCTACCCGTAGTTGTAGAGGAGCTCGGCAAATTTGCTGATTTTGACTTTAAAAAGCGATTGGAATCATACATTAATCACACTTACATCATAGATCAGTGAAGACATTTTATTATTATTACTATTTAGTTTTTCTTTAGTTGTTTTTCCGTTACATTGGAGTATGACAGGTGAGCAGTGGCGGTTCTACGAGGTGGCACGGGGTGGCAGCTGCCACCTCAGAAAAATGCCTTGCCACCCCAGCTGCCACCCCAGTTGGCAGCTTTGTTTTGAAAGAAAAGTTGTGGCTCATCGGACATTTATGAGAGAAAATCTCTAATGTCCGAGTGCAAGTGAATGCAACACTTGTAACCCCTCCCGTGGCCCTGGCATCGAGCCTGGAAATGTGAATGGCTGCGATTTCATTTGAACAGGGGGACAGCGCAAAACGAGAAGCATTTCGGATCCAAGTAGACTGAAGGAATGAGGTATTTTCGGTCAACAATGACAGAGAAGAGCCTGTCAAGTTTGGCTGCAAGGCAAGGCAAGGCAAGTTTATTTATATAGCACTTTTCTGTATGCGACAATTCAAAGTGCTTTACAAAACTAATTAAAATACTTTTTAGGAATACATACAGTAAAAACACATATAATGGCATTTTAAAACAGGCATTACAAAGCAAAGATAATAAAATAATAAAAATAAACACCACAGGTATACAATACATGTTTAAAAGGCATAGGCCTACTGTAGTGTGAATATGAGCAGCTAAATTAAAAGCAGCCAAAGAGATATGTTTTTAGCGGTTTTTAGTCTCGATTTAAAAATAGTAAGCGTTTCAGATTGTCGGGCATAAAAGCTAAATGCTGCCTCCCAATGTTTTGTTTTTACTCTCGGAACCGATAGCAGACCCGTCCCAGAAGACCTGAGGCACCTTGATGGCTCGTAATTATGCAGGAGTTCAACAATATACTTTGGTCCTAAGCCATTTATTGATTTAAAAACTAGCAATAGTACTTTAAAATCAATTCTTTGGCCGACTGGAAGCCAATGTAAATATTTCAGAACCGGACTGATGTGATCCACTCTTTTAATGTTAGTGAGGACCATAGACTGTATATTGGTATATTAGTGAGGACACGTGCAGCTGCGTTCTGAATCAGCTGCAGCTTTCTGATGGATTTTTTTGTCAGCCCTGTGAATACACTATTGCAGTAGTCCAGTCTACTAAAGATAAAAGCATGGACAAGCTTCTCTAAGTCCTGTTGTGACATTAGTTTTTTAATCCTCGATATGTACTCAGCATTGAATCAAAACGCCCCATAGCTTTAAATCTTAATAAGTTAGTGAGGCGTTTTGCTGAACAAGATGTTAATCGCCACATTCAGCTGTTATCGGCATGCCAACTTGATGCTCTGCTCACGGATGACTCGATGAGCATAATAAACTGTTAAGATGATGACCTTACGTGTGTAAATATTTTTTTTTCTTTGTGGGCGCTGAACTGTTCCTTTGATTCTTTTGATATATGATAGTAATTACTTGTCTTTCAAATTTTGAAGGAGGGTGAGCAAGCATCTTGTGGAACATTCATCATTAACTCCTCCAAAAATTATAGTTTATTTAATAATAACACTGAATATGTGAATCATAACAGTGATTGACAGCTGATAGGAAGTATATGATTGTTAATAGTATCATACTAATTTAGACAAAAATCGACAAGACAGTTCATTAATATACTTATTGCAGCAGTCTGCATAGATTTGGTACCCATGCTGGTCTAAGAGTGAGACAAACTCATTCAGTTATTGTTCAGTTAAAATTAATTAAATTAAGTCTGCCACCTTATATATTTATATTTAAGGCTTTACTGATGTGCCACAATAATGTTACCTATGTTGTTGAGTTAAAATAAATATTGTGGCTTTCCAAGTTAACATTGATTGATATGACTGTGATTAAATCAGCATATACTTCTGCCAGGGGATGCCACCCCTCAAAATCTCCTGCCACCCTCTTGCCACCCCATGAATATTTTTTTAGATCCGCCCCTGCAGGTGAGGGTCTGCCTACCCTGACTGCACGTCGCTGCCAAACAGTAACCTGGTTACAGCAGTAGATGGCAGCAGCAGTGCGTCATGGTGCCGGTGTCTCCAACAGCTGTTCATTCTGACACTGCAGACAGCTGCTGCTCATTATCTAAATGAGTTTGAAATAACGTGCATTTCAACTGAACTTTTCCATTTGATATTAACTCATTTACATATCACCATGCACTGTCTCTTTCTATGAATCCTATATGTGTCACAGGGGAAGTGAATCCTAAAAGCTGTTCCAAATAAATACAAAAAAATGGAGGAGCAGGCTGGGTCAACAAAAAGAAAAGTAGTTAACAACAACGAGTAACAAACTGGGTAGACTTGGAGGACATAGGAGACGAGGGAAATCCAAGAATACAGAGAGGGAACCAGGAACCAAACTATGGAAACACTGACGAAGAACTGACAGAGAACACGGGGGAAAACAGGCATGTATACACAAAAGACTAATCACCAAGACAACAGCTGGGGAGGGCATGCAGAACCCATGTAACATGGCCCATTTACAATGATGGCTCATTTGCTCGAATTATCAATATTGTTGATTGGTGTGCATTGTCCCTGTAAAAATAAACAGAATAAAATACTGTACGTACAGTGTGTCCGTGTGTTTACAGTATGCCAAATATCAGAAAGAGGAAGGAAGACAAGGGAGTGCCACTTCCTCTGCTGCCTCAAATGATGTTCAGGAGGGCAAATCACTCAGGGCAGTGGCAAAGTCCCATGAAATATATGCCATGTCACCCTGTACCGGTTCCATAAAAAGAGGCGTGTGGTGCAGTGGGTTGTGCGTTGGTCTTCGGATCAGGGGGTCATAGGTTCAAACTCCCCTGCAGTCAGCATGTCGTTGTGTCCCTGGGCAAGACACTTCACCCCAAATTGCTCCTGTGGGGATTGCCCACAGTATTGAGTATTTTAAGTCGCTTTGGATAAAAGCGTCTAACATGTAATGTAAAAGAGGCTGAGGTTGGAGAGTGTTGTGGAAACTTTCACTCGTCAATGATCCGGAGATGTACTAGTAGTAATAATAATAATAAAACTGGTCCGATGCAAACAGAGTTGTCTTGTTGGTTCTTTATTTGAAGTGCTTCAAAGGTACATGTCATACAGAGTACAGAGCAGTCTGCAGGAGTGTACACAGTGGGCACTGTGTCTGTGTGTTTTATAGGGACCATGGCAGTTTTGCTATTTCTGTAACTGTTGCTGTGCAGACAAAGAGAGATAAGACTTTTTGCTGACTGTTACTGTATCTTGCAATGCCCTTTTGAGGAACAGGAACTGTACACGTGTGATAGTGACAGGAAACATCTGGGTGCGATGGTGTCTGACCCTTAAGCATAACAAAAGCTCGAGCAAGGGACTGAGTACTGAGTACAGTGTGATCATATAAGTGTTGCATTTGGTTTTACCATATAAGGTAACATAAGAAATTGCCACTACAAGAGTCAGGGATCAAAATCACCCCAAAGAGTAGGCTACTGGACAACCAAGAAGGTGTTCTCAACAGAGCAAGAGATGCTTTTGAGAGACGGAGGCAGCTGATTTAGACTATGGTCTCAGCTCAAAGGAGGAAGGTCTACATCATTAATGTAGAATAGGCTATCTGTACAGATGGAAGTCACTTTTACACCAGCCACAACTGAATCAGATTAATTTCATCTGGTGTTCTGTTTTAAGTTCTGATCATTGTTCATTGTTTGTTGGAGGATGTGTGGAACCCCATTAAAATCTTGTTGCCTTAAAATTTGACAGCTTTCCCTCTTTTTTGTCATGTAGTGTGAAAAAAGGTAACCATTATTAACATGTTACAACCGTCCCAGGCATGTGTTACAACTGTCCCTGTACACAGGGATGGTTGTAACAGTTGAGTTTTTAAAAACAAATACATTTTCCAACCTGTACTTATTTCATAGAAACACCTTAAATACATTGTTTCAGTAGTTCACACATGGAGAATGTATAATATAGCAAAATGGCTATCCTAGTGTAAATGTTTTTTTACTTATTGGGGGAAACCAAAAAAGTGTTAAAACTGTCCCTGGTCTCCGTAGCACAAAATGAAAACACTCAAGTAAAGTACAAATACCTCAAAATGTTATTTTAGTATAGAAGTTGAGAAAATGTACTTAGTTACTTCCCACCTCTGTTGGACAATCCAACGGGAGGGAAAACAGAGACAGGAAGTATATATTAGCATTTACTATACATTCACCTATTATTTGCACATACTGGTGTGCTGTAAACACCATCATTTGACAAGCTTTGATGTCTTAACTGTTATTGGTTTATCTGTGTGAAAAAAAAAGATCAATATTGTTGATTGGTGTGCGCAGGGCCGCCCCTGGCCAACTTGGGGCCCCAAGCGACATTGTGAGATGATCCCCCCCAACCGACAGGAGTGAAAACAATTGGCTACTTTGCAAATATAATTCCTGTTTATTATTATCAACAGTTACTTTTTTATACAGTGAGGTACCATGCTGCGAATGGATCTGGCCCTTCCTACATCCAGGACATGGTTAAACCGTACACCCCAGCACGTGCACTCCCCTCTGCATCAGCCAAACAGCTCGCTGCACCCGCACAGCGAGGGGTATGGATGCAGTTATGATAAATATATTAATATATAAACAAATGAAAATGGACCCAAGTTCCCATCAGCAAAAACACGTGGGTTTGCTATCCTGGCTCCAAAATGGTGGAATGAGCTCCCCATTGACATCAGGACAGCAGAAAGCTTACACATCTTCCGGGGGAGACTGAAAACTCATCTCTTTAGACTCCACTTCGAACGATAGAATTACTAACTAAGCACTTATATACTAATAAAGGGCTGGCTTATCTAAAGCCAGTTGAGTAGCACTTGAAATGTTTTACCTCTATGAAACCTGATGTACTTATATGATTCTGTTTTCTTCAAGTTTGTATCTTGTTGGTCGAACGCACTTATTGTAAGTTGCTTTGGATAAAAGCGTTGGTTGAATGCAATGTAATGTAATTTATGCATTTCCTGCCAAATACTAGCCTCAAAAAGATTAAAATATAATTAATGCAAATAAACTACTTCTACTAATGTTAGGAACCTTGACTCAATAGTTTGGAGGACCCAAATGCACAACCAAGAGAAAAAAAAAAGTTTGAAGAAAAATAATCTTTACTTGCAAAAACAAAATCACTCTTTTAGAGGAAATAACAAAAATGAAAAAAGTAAAGCACTCACATGGAGGGAAAAAGGCAAAACACTGAATCTCTTTAAGCAATGGCTTGGATCTGGCTTCTTGGAACAATGAACAAGACGAACCGACAAGGGGAGACAGGACAATATATACATGAGGTAAGTGGGCACAGGTGGAAACAATCAGGGGCGGGGCAGACACTGACGATGGCGGGAAAAGGAACCAGAGCAGGAAGTAAAGGGACCTGGAATGAGACAAGTTGAGTACAAAATAAAACAGGAAGTGGAACTTAAACTAAACTAACATGAACATGACGAACACAAACATGACAAAACTTAACATAATTGACGGGACACTACAACTAATAATCATAATCATAATCAATTCATTAATAAAAATACTATATTGTTTTATTATAATATAGTTGTAATATAGTCAAGACAAGACATGCTTATGACATGCTCAAAAACTGATATTTCTTAAATCTGTATTCAAATGTAGTTCCCTCTGTCAGCAATGTATCAACAACTACACACACATTTCTATCAGTATTTCTCTGTGTTGTGGTTGACATGATGATGACTGTTAGGAGTGAAGGGGAGAGGCTGAACATCACCATGAAATGTGCAAATTGAAATAAAAATGAATAAAAGGGGAAAAAATGCTCCATGTTTTTTAGGCTGTAAACTTTAACTGTTATGTAAGCCAACTAGACAGACCGTTTATCACTCTTCCTCCTGTACATTAGCAGATACAAGGCATAACATACTTGAATGAATGTTAAATAAAGAATGCTGGAAATAACTGAATCTCCTTTAGCCTATATGCTATGCAGAGACTGCCTTCTTCATGTCGCGAATTGCAGCTGATGTTTTAATATGGCAATTGGCAATTTGACTTATACAACATTCGCAAGTTGTACATTTGACTCATACAATAACCGACCTTCGAGTGATGCTCTAGTTTCTGCATGTTTTGTTTTTTGCGCCAGACTGAAACTATCTTTTCACCGACATCTCTTCACACTAGTGGCCGTATCAAAGCCTGATTGGTCAGATGTCGATTCATTGCAACGGTGTCGGGTTACAGACCTGCTCCCCTAGTCACCTCTCACTCTCACTCTCGCGGGGGGTGCGCGGAGGACTGAGCGGAGAACTGCATGGAGAACTTCACAGCTGAGGCCCTCTGGGCAGGGCCCCCTGCATCCTGCGTGATTGGCCTGTAGGGAGGGGCAGGCCTGATTGTCCCTGTAAATAAAATGCTGTACGTACAGTGTGTGCGTGTGTTTACAGTATACCGAATATCAGAAAGAGGAAGGAAGACAGGGGACTGCCACTTCCTCTGCTGCCTCAAATGAAGTTCAGGAGGGCAAATCACTCAGGGCAGTGGCAAAGTCCCATGATATATGCAATATCACCCTGTACCAGTTCCATAAAAAGAGGCGTGTGGTGAAATGGGTTGTGCGTTGGTGTTCAAACCCCACTGCATTCAGTGTTACGCTCTCCACATGCTTACAGGATTGAACTCACAATGCTTAACACAGAGAGTATAGTTTAGCTATAGCGAATATACCATGTCGTATTACCAGCGTGGTAAAACGACGAACTGGTGAATACTGGATGGAGGAACCGGGTATATATGCAGGTGAAGGTGTGTAGTTGTAATCCGGATGATGAGCAACAGCTGAAGGGATGAGTTGGTGGGAAACAGAAGTGGGTAGCCACGCCCAGCCAGAAACACAAACACACATACAGACAGACAAAAACAAACACAAAACAAAGGGGAGAAGAAGGAGGGGGAACTGAGGTTACCTAATGTAACCCCAGCTTCTATGAGTATTGGCGAAGCCCTCTAAGGCTATCTTGGATAATCCCCCTGCGCACCCGCGCAGCACTGAAACACTTGTAGTCCAAGCCCACCCAAAAGGTGGGCCCCATCCTCGGGCCTCTTTCCGGTATAAATAGGAAGGAGGCCCGACAATCTGCTCCCATACAAAATAACTTTTCTTCAGCTATTCGTGGAGCCACTGGGGCCTAGCACTTAGAGGGCTTCGCCAATACTCATAGAAGCTGGGGTTACAGTAGGTAACGCTGGGGGTCCTGCCAACTCCATGTCCTGTCCCGTTGGGGATCCCGCCGACTGCTCTCCTGCCGGGGGTTCTGCCAACTCCATGTCCTGTCCCGTTGGGGATCCCGCCGACTACTCTTCTGCCGGGGGTCCTGCCAACCCTGTGTCCTATGCCGTTGGAGGCCCTGCTGAATACTCTTCTGCCGGGGGTCCTGCCAACCCTGTGTCCTGTGCCGTTGGAGGCCCCGCCGACTACTCTTCTGCCAGGGGTCCTGCCAACCCTGTGTCCTGTGCCGTTGGAGGTCCCGCAGACTACTCTTCTGCCGGGGGTCCTGCCAACCATATGTTCTGTGCCGTTGGAGGTCCCGCCGACTACTCTTCTGCCGGGGGTCCTGCCAACCCTATGTCCTTTGCCGTTGGAGGTTCTGCCGACTGCTCTCCTGCCGGGGGTCCTGCCAACCCTATGTCCTGTGCCGTTGGAGGTTCCGCCGACTGCTCTCCTGCCGGGGGTCCTGCCGGCCCTGTGTCCTCTTCCGTTGGGGATCTTGCCGACACCTGTCCCACCGGCTCCGGATCCTGTCCGGTCGACACCGGCTCCTGCCCGGCCTCCGGAGCTGTCCGGTCTTCGCCCTCGGGCCCTGCCCCCTGAGTGCCGCGGTCCTCGCCGTCGGACCCGGCCCCCTGACTTTTCCTGCCGCTGCCTTCGCCCTAGTGCCCGGTCCCCTGGGTTCGCCCGCTGTGGTCTTCGCCCCTTTTTGGACTCTGCCTTGCCCCCGGGCCGTCTGTTGGAGGATGTGTGGAACCCCATTAAAATCTTGTTGCCTTAGAATTTAACAGCTTTCCCTCTTTTTTGTCATGTAGTGTGAAAAAAGGTAACCATTATTAACATGTTACAACCATCCCAGGCATGTGTTACAACTGTCCCTGGTTGTAACAGTTGAGGTTTTTAAAAAGAATACATTTTCCAACCTGTACTTATTTCATCGAAACATCTTAAATACATTGTTTCAGTAGTTCACACATTGAGAATGTATAATATAGCGAAATGGCTATCCTAGTGTAAATGGTTTTTTACTTATTGGGGAAAACCAAAAAAGTGTTAAAACTGTCCCTGGTCTCCGTAGCATAACATGAAAACACTCAATTAAAGTACATATACCTCAAAATGTTACTTTAGTATAGTAGTTGAGAAAATGTACTTAGTTACTTCCCACCTCTGTTGGACAATCAAACGGGAGGGAAAACTGAGACAGGAAGTATATTTAAGCAATAGCTCACGACCAAGCCCCCAGGAAGTGCGCCGGACTCAGATGAAAATATTTGTGGTGGCCAAACGGCGGTACTACACTTCCGTTTCGTTGCCAGGCCCAGAAACACTTTTTTCCATTGACTAACATGGGGAAAGAGTGGTCTGTAAATCGTTGGATAATTTTTTTTAAACTAAATAAACTACCCAGTATGAACACTTGTATAGCCCTTATTAAAAACATTCGTTCCTCAAGTTGTACAAATGTGCTAATAACGTTATTCTGAGTTATTTCCCTCTGCATTATGAACGCGCATCCAACCCATGCGACCGCGCCGCCCGGCACGTTCATGTTACGTGTTCAGCACTACATGCGTTTATCTTTACCCATGGATGCACAATAAGAACGGACCCATATCGTCTTACTGCCAGCCCACGGAGCTGTAATAATGGATATATTGCACATGTTTGCTGTAATTCATCATTTGTAAAATATTATACTCCATGGGCTGTATGATTACATCTTGTACCGTAAATGTTGTATTAAATCAAGTTAATATTACCGACGTTAAATTAACGTCCCTGTAGCTTCTTATTGCACTAAGAAGCTTATTGAACTGTATATATATATAGCCTACAGTGCAATAATTATTTCATACTAAATGAAGCTCTGTTGCTTGGATATCACTAGATCCTGTTACAGCGTAATATAAGTACATAACGATTGATGTGTACATTAGCATAATTACTAGCTAGCCGCTAGCTGCTAACTGCCGCCTCGTTAAATGATCCAAGCTGCTTTCCTGGGTTCTAAAGTGCTGTGAAGCAGCCTGTTCTCTGGCTTCAGTCTGGGTGGAAAAGCCATCTGCACTGCAGTGCAGAGCTCTCTGGGTAATCTCTCCTCCTATTTAAAACACTTTTGCCGATTTTTCAAGCACTTTTCAAACACTATTCCTGGCTTAAAAAGCGATGTGCATCACCCTGGATCTTCAAATCCATCATAATAACAATCCATTACCATCCTGTCATGAACGCGCGGTGCTGTTACATGTACGCAAATTGACGTGCTTGATGTGAACGAGCATTTTGGTTAAAGTTGCGCATGCGCTATGAGTGCACATACGGGTACTTCTCAGGCATGCCGGGTAACCTGTGACGTTTTGTTCTCTCAAAAGTTGGGCCATTTTATCATCATGCGCTAATGAGCAACTCTCATAGGAATGAATGAGGCCCCGCCTCCCACGCTGTATCCAGTTCTTATTATACATCCATGCTCACGACAGGCCGTGATATATGCCCTTAGCTGTGATATAATGAGCATATATCACGGCCTGTCGTGAGCATGGATGTATAATAAGAACTGGATACAGCGTGGGAGGCGGGGCCTCATTCATTCGACCCAGGGGGCCGCAGATTCACACACACAAATTCCATGTGTTGTATGTAATTATTAACAAATATACTAAGTCTGACTGACATCTTCATTGACATTTTACAATCAAAGGGAACATCCCCAAAAAATGGGAACGTCCTCTAATAAGCTCACTAAACAAATATCAGTTCACAGAAATGTTATTTTATTTTTACAAGTGGCATTTTGTATTGAACAGGTTATTAAAGAGTGGAATAAAACTATTTTTAAACTATTGGAAAGCACGGAAAATGTGTGTGTATTGAGATTAACCATTAAGATGACATACACATGAAGTCATAAACACTAACCCAGACATTAGTTGGCTAACTTGAACCTAAAAGACTTGTAGCCTGTCTCTGCATTCCCCTCATTCCACAATAAGGGGAATGTCCACAGAGACACCGTTCAGCCCGCACTCTGCTGTTCCTCAGCACCACTCCCCCTCCCTCCTGCTGAAATTATGGATGAAAAGCGTAGTAATCATAGATAACAAGGCAGGGTCTGTGACAGTTTGTTTTCATTTCAAATAAACAAAGTCTTGGTTTTAAGAATATTAAACTTGTTTCGCCAAATTCAGATGATAAAAACAACTTTTAAGCTTGTAAAGGCATAATTACAAGCGGCAACTTAACGTCAAAGCAGGCATAACAACAGCCAGTTTTTCTTGTGAGGGTTTCCCCGGGAAACAAACACAATACACACAAATGCGTTACAGATTATTTGAAATCATGTACGCAGCTCGCGACGTAACTAGGAGTCTAGTGGACGGTATCAGTACTACAAGTAAAACAAATTAATTGTATTAATTACGTTGTTTATAAATTAACCTGAGGGCCGCAAAAATAGGAGGCGGGGGCTGACTGCGGCCCGCGGGCCGCCATTTGCCCATCCCTGTTCTAAGCTGTTGCTTTGCGCGGCGAGAATATTGCTCCACTTTCTCCGGTCCCCGAGATTGGGCTTCCAGTAGCTCTGGAGAGAGCTTTCGTACCTGTGGCCACTAACGGTCATCATTTCTCTGCTTTGTTTCAAGACCCGCATCAGAAAGCTTTTGAATGGTGGTACTTTTCCAGTTGGTCTACCTGCTCTTCACGTAGCTCTGCATGTCTTAGTTTAGGTGCTTTTTTTTCTGGAGATAGGCACTGCTCAGTCCATTCCTCCATAGTATGACCCCCCTGAGGTCGAAGTTCATCTTAAATGTTTCCATTTTATGCTTTGTAAGTTTGTTTCGTAACGGAAGAAATGTAAATATATTTATAAAACTGACAAGTCAAATCAAGCAATCTGATTGGTCGATAGCGTTTTTGCGGACCTCTTTGATTACAGATTTGAAAACATCGTTGCTTGCTTTAAAAGTAGCACAATTCATTATGTCAAACCTTGGAAAGTATCTAGATACCCCTGCCCTAATGCCAAAGGAACTGCGCACTGAATATGTTTTGCAGTTTGATGTCTATGTCTGGACCGCTGCGTAAAAAGGAGGGTTTCTGCCCCGTTACTTCTCTGCTGTTTTCTTGTTCCAGTTTGAAAAGCAAACTGCAGGCAGTTTGCTTTTCAACCCAACGGTATACCGTTTTTCTCAGACGCGGAGGGATACTGACTTGTTGTGAAAAGTAACTTACAATTCTACCCGTGGTATATGCTTAGTATATCACAGCTAAGAACCAATCAGATTGCTTGATTTGACTTGTCCGTTTTATATATTAGCATTAACTATACATTCACCTATTATTTTCACATACTGGTGTGATGTTAACTCCATACCATAATTTGACAAGCTTTGAAGTCTTAACTGTTATTGGTTTATCTGTGTTCATTTTTTAACAATGCAAAAAACCTTAGTCAAGTGCTGGCGTGGTTCCATGCTTGTCACATTTTATTCTTGCAGCCATTCAAAGTGTGGCATCTTTGGTTTGATTATTTAACCCATAATGGCATCAAGTTACAGTTAGAGTTACTTCGGAGGAAATATAAAGAGAACAGTTGCAGAGTCAAGTTAGATATGTGGCTTTAGTTTCCTTCCTAAGAAAAAAAAGTGAAGGTGCAACAAGACCAAAATAACATAGTATTTATTAACCAAATTCCTCGCCTATGGCATTTGCGTTTTGGCAGTGGGAACATTTAAATATGCTCGCGCAACAACATCTCTCATTATTTACAGCAAAGCAGAAGTGGCATATCACCGACTTTATAGCAGCTGATCCAAAGCATCAAGAGCAAAACCATCCCAACATTTACAGAACTACTGATTTGAGGAAACAGCTGAACGATGAGGTGAGTATCTGCTTCTGAATTATATATCACTGTAAGAATATATAATGAGTATCATAAGGATTTATTGAATGTCTTATTGAGTTCAAGGGTACTAGCAGCATCTGAACATATGAATCTGAACATATGAATCTGAACATATGAATCTGAACATATGGATCTGAATATATGGGTCATTCCAGAATTGGAGGACAATTTAGACACCAACATTTTTGAAAAATTAACCTTTTATTTCATTCTTTTTTGTTATGTATTTAGGAAAAACAGATAGTAAACGATCAAAAAAGTGATTTGCCCGGCTAAGGCATCACATGTATATTTTTCAATGAAGAATTAACCCTGTTACTCTAATTAAAGTAACAGGGTTGAAAATCAATGCTAATTTTAGATTTTACCTCAGGAATTACTGCTGGATGTAGCATGTAATGCTACTTTCAAGGCAAGGACAAACTTGGATATTTAATGAAAGAAAGATCACTTTGAATCTAATGTGCTTTATTCTGATAATATTAGTAACAGGGTTGAGTGGGTTAAAGTGCCACATTCTTTTAAGACTGAACAGATTGTAAAAATATGAAAAATAAAAGAGAGGACTTATCTTTGGTCGACCCATGGCACTAGCACATGGCTTGCTGATGTCACTTCCTGTGTGCCCTTTGATTTACAGTTGTTTCACTTCCTCTGCCAAGCTAAAAAGATTTGGGTAACAGGGTTGAACCTCTATGGTTGAACGCATGTTGAGGGACACACCTTCTGTGCAAAATTACTGTTATTTAAAATATGTTTATGATGTAACAAATTGATTTTACCATTACAAGAGGCATATATCAATAGAATAATACCAACAAAAGTAAATCAAATCCCTATTTTAAATGTTACATTTGACATGCAAGTTGGTCACCAAGAAGCGGGGACAAGAGAAAAAGGCCATTTTAGGGGGTGTTCAAGAGCTATTTGATAATTTAAATAATACTTTGAAACCACTTTTTCTACAACTTTATATACATTTAGTCTCAAGACAAGTATGTTTAACACAACAAGTGCATGTTTTAGCTTTTTGGGCATGGATTATTGGATTTTTTGTATGGGGGACATGAAATGTCTTCCAATTCTGGAATGACCAATAAATGTTTCCAAACCCTGTCTTCATTCTACACCTTTTCTATTCTATATTTCTTTTTAATTTCCTTTCTTAGAGGTTTCAAGTTTCAAGGCTCAAGGTTTGGATATTGTCATTCTACAACTCTGGGTTACCCAACAAAATGAAAGCTCTAGTCCCTGCATGCTGAACAAGAAAGAAACAAAACATAGTTATGAGCTCTCATCTCAAACAGTCATCACCTTAAACCCAAAGTGAACGCTGCGTCTGTTCTCTCTCTGTCTGAGTTCTGGCCTCCACAGGGATCTTCCCTGACAACCTTTAATATATCCGTGAACAGGATTTTTTATTTCAGTCGCCAAAGGAGATTGTCCAATTTAGGTCCCTGATAAGTGTGTCTCTTCTATTTGGAGACAAAAGGCGTATTCACACCGCAGTACTTTTCCCACTTTAGTTCCGATATAGTTCAGAAATGTTGCGTTCACACCAAAAAGAGCCGGAACTAAAAGAGTTCATCAGAACCTTTTTTACCCCCTTTTCAGTCCCTGCTAGAGAGCAGAGACTTTCGTGGGAGAAAAAGGTTCCTATGTCTGATTGGCTGGGCGGATTGCAAACCACGCCCCGTAAAACTCCCAAAAGGTTTTGTGAAGCCGCCATTTTATTATCCTCGCATTAGCATTATTAGCATTAGCATTAGCCTAGCGCACAAACGCAGAGAGACTAACTTATAGCAACACAAAAATAAAACATGGGAGCGGTGGAGATGAGGACGTGTCTGCGTTCAGGCGATTTACTCTGAAGGCTTCAGTAGAAGCTGCTGGGAGTCCCAGCAGCTTCTACTGAAGCCAGTCCCCAACTCCGGGGACTTCCGGCCGGGGACTCCGGGTGGCAGTATACGCCGTGAAGTGGTTTGCGGCCTGCCAGTAAACCCAAAGCAGAAGAAGAAGTCAGCGGCTTTATTTGACTAATCCTCCCCCAGGGACTTATTCCGGTGTGAACGCGATCTGTACTTTAGTTCATCAGAACTAAAGAGTTCTGATGAACTAAGTGGGAAAAGTACTGCGGTGTGAATACACCTAATGTGGTTCTGTTGGCAGGCCATGGTGTCCAGCAATCATTGGGCCCTTAGCAGCTGAGTGTGAAGCAGTCAGGATGAGAGTCAGTACCTTGAAGTCTGAAGCCATGGGTCTATGCCAGAAAACGCTGGAATGCTCCCTCCGAGTTGTGAGGTAGTGAAGGAGTTAAAAAATGTTTGCTAATGGGCAAGAGGTAAAGTAGAGTGTGAGATTGACAGGCAGATTGAAACAGAAGCAGCAGTAATGCATGTGTTGGTGAAGGGGGAGTTGAGCCCGAAGGCAAGTCTCCCATTTACCAATCGTTCTTCGTTCCAACCCTCACTTAAGATGATCTTCATGGATTAAGTGAAATGGATAATTTACTATCCACCTCTTTAGTGTTTTTTGCTCCATTCCTTCCTTCTATTCTCCCTTCCTCTAAACTAGTTAAACAGTGTGTATTCAAATGTTGCACACTTCAGAGGCATTTTGCCTGTGCTGGATTCTCTTGTCCCAAATGTGAAATCCATTGTAACAAACCTGGGTGTGCGGATTGAACCTGATTTAAACTGGACAAACAGATCAATTCTGTGGTAAAATCCAGCTTTTTTCAGCTAAGAATTTTAGCAAAGGTCAAGCCTTTCCTTTCGTTTGATGACTTTGAGTGAGTAATACATTGTTTTATATCCACTAAACTGGATTACTGCAATGCTCTGTACATTGGAGTAAGCAAGGCTTCCCTGTCACGCCTACAGCTGGTCCAGAATGCTTGCGCCTCCTTACAAGGACAGGCAGGCGTGAACATATTACGCCTGTACTCTCCTCTTTACATTGGCTCCCAGTCAATTTTAGAATACAATTTAAAATGTACTGTTTGCATACAAAGCCCAAACTGGTTTAGCCCCACCGTACCTGGCAGATCTTTTAAAACCATACACACCCACACGGTCATTGAGGCCTGCTGACAGACTCCTTCTGGTCGTCCCTAAATCAAGGTTAAAGCAGCGAGGAGACAGAGCCTTTGCTGTTGCAGCTCCAAAGTTATGGAACGAATTGCCCCTCAGGGTTAGACTTGCTCCAACTCTGCCTGTTTTTAAATCTCGTTTAAAAACCAAATTATTTTCCCTGGCATTTACAGACCAGGAAACAGGTTTTTACGTCATGAGTTATTCAGTCTGTGGCTTCTGATCTGGTTTCATTGTCTCGTGTTTTACATTTGTTTCATGTCCTCTCTGTTTTTTATGTATTTATGCTATGTTTTTTTGTACAGTTGTTGATGTACAGCACTTTGATCAACTCTGTTGTTTTTAAATGTGCTATAGAAATAAAGTGGATTGGATTGGATTTTGTATTAAACTATTCAGGATGTTTTTAAATATTTTTATTTTTATTTATTTTTATTAGTGCTGCTGAAACACTGGCGTCCAGACTGGAGGCCCTGCAGTGCCACTTCACCTGGGATCTAGACCTCAGCAGGTCCTTACTTTCACGTTGTAGGGAAAACTTGTTAGACATTGGTACAGAGAATGGAAACAGATGGCTGGGTCACATCTACAACATGCGAGGGTTCTTTCAGTACAAGCTGGGATCCAATGAAGACGCCCAAAGTTTCTTCAACCAGGCTACAGAGGCCTTCAATAAGATGAGAAATGCAGATGAGGGCCCCTGGTTGGTGGTGAACTACGGGAACCTGGCTTGGCTGCACCACCACCTGGGAGACCAAGCAGAGAGCGAGGCCTACCTGTCAAAGGTCGACGCCCTGAATGAAAAATACCCATCTCCATCCCAGGAGGAGCTCCACCCAGAGATCTACGCTGAAAAAGCCTATACGCTGATGACGTTTAAGGGCGACATGAACCTGATTGCAGATTACTTCCAGAGAGCCATCGAGATGCAGCCGGACGTGGTGGAGTGGAACAGCTGGCATGTCTTAGCGTTAACGTATGCTTCTAAGTACAGCAGCACAGGGCTGGATGATGACATCTTTAACATAATGAGAATTGCCCAAGAACAGGATCCAGAGAACTTGGACCTTGCTGCTCACTATCTTTGTCAACGTGCTCAGAAAGGAGAAAGTATTGAAGATGAAGCACGTGAGTTAGCCACAAAGGTTTTGAGAAGTCCTGTCGGCAGTTACAGTGGTTTAAAACCATTGCTATGGGTTTACAGAAAATATATATCTGATGATGATGCCATTGATTTGGCAGAAGAGGCTCTGCAGAACCATCCAGATGAGCGTTATCTGAAGAGACGTGCGGCTCTCTGCTACCAAAAGAGGCTCTTTTTCAGTGACAGTCCCCCAACGACAAGCATGCTAGACAGAGCAGTCAGTCTCCATCAGGAGGTGATTGCTCTTTACCCTGATTCCTCACTTATGAGGAAACTACACCTTGCTAAGATATACACACAGTCACATGATGGTCAGGCTAAAGCTGAACAGATTTATCAGGAACTGCTAAAAAGTGATCTGGAACTTGAAGATAAACAAATGCTTTTCAACTACTATGCAAAATATTTACATTTCCAAAAACAGGATAGCAAAATGTCAACACGATATCACATGAAGGCAGCAAAGATACAGCATCAATCCTTCTTTCGTAAGAACAGCATCGAACTTCTGAAGAAGATTAGAGACAAAGGCAGGGACAGCATGTGTGGAGAAATAAGGGAGTTTCTGGCAAACCTGCAAGAGCCATATTGTTCTTAACAGCTCAGGGAGAACAATCAGAGAAAAACATAGGTATTGCACTGCCTGAAAATAATCTATACTTATTGATTGAGCTGTGTACTTTAAAGGCAGTTTCAACAAGTGTCTGCACATAATTAGTAGACAGAGGCTGTTTAAAGATATATCTAAAAGCTTATGCACTGAAAAACTGTCAGCAGTAGTTATCTCGATTTAGGAAACAAGCCAAATCCTTTATAACACTGGTTGTTGACATGTTGCTTTCATTAATTATGTGTATGTTTTCCATGTGCACTGTTCCTTCTAGAAAAATACTCTATGACCTATGAAATGTGCTTTGCCGTAAGCTTTTATTTGTGTAATATAAAAATGTGTGATTGGTATTTCAATATATTATGGATGTATAACCTCAATAGTATTGCACGATGCAACTGATTGTATGTCAAGAGTGCCTCTATACTGTAAAAAAAAAACAATAAAAATGCATTGTGTAGACCAAGACATGTACTTGTTTTTGGTTTCCTGGTTTTTTCAAATGTTGAAAAAAAAAGTTTTATTAGTCCACTCAGGTGGTCAGTATGCGTCTAAGTTTGAACTGAAGACATGTACATTTAAAAAAAAAGATAAATAAAGATGTGCAAACTTAAAATGACAATATAATAACTTAAGTATATTGATTTACGGCCTAAAAAGATATTGCAGATGAAGTATTTTCAAGAACAACAGTACAGTAGCAGTAACCGTATGAATTGTAGTTTAAATATAGCCAGTGGCGCATGACGTCCACTTTAGTGGACAGGTGATTAATCATAATTTCCTTCAAACATAAAATCAATACTTTGACAATTTATGAATTATATGATTCCTTAGTTGTTACTTGATGTCACCAACATTGTTATACCTGCAGGGGGCGCTTTCAATAAAAGGATTGGCAAGATACTAGTGATTCGGTCCATCTGGCTTTCTGTCGTCTATCTTGGTTTTAGAGAAATGTATCATGCACTTACACTGACTTTCCACTGAGTGGCAGTGTATGGGAGGATGCAATAGGGTCCTGTGTAGTGGCTGATGTGCAACTATGCCATCAAAATTCATGCATATACAAGAAAACACCTTTTGAATAGCTGTCCACTGTAGTGACCTCTATTCGTGAAATACATGCATATACGCTATAGAACATGTAGCAGTACTGCACACAAGGTGCCTAAATGTTCCACTTTGAAGTCAACAAGGATGAGCAATAAACACAAACAGCTGTATGAGAATTTCCCCCAGGGATAAGGGGTGATGAAAGACAGTGCTCCTATAAAAGAAGATGAACTTTTATGTGAAAACAAGTGTTTGTTTTTTTAGTTCAGCAGTACCCTGTCAACAGGAAGTGGTATCCAAACAGTAACCTGGTTACAGCAGTAGATGGCAGCAGCAGAGCGTCGCGGTGCAGGGCTGCAGTCGAATAGTCCAAAAATCAGCTCCTAATTTCTAACCCTGTCGTCTATTCCTTGACCTCTGAGTGAAACGTCACGGGGTTAAGGGATAGTGGATAGGAGAATTCAAAAGGACTTAGGAGAAGAGACTGCGCTACTTTAGAGAATCCGACTGCACTTTCACTATCCGACGTGTTTATGATGCGCCAGCGGACGTCATTTTGTGCGTCTGCTGCTGTGGTGAAACTATGGAAACTACAGTTTTCTATACAACGGACTACAACATAGATGTTTAATAAAAACGAGGGACTCATCTAGAGACTCTGCACCGTGCTCTGATGCTGTTGCTTTATGCTTTATGAACGTGGACAACAGAGAAACATATTCTTCATGACCAAAGTTGGAATTGAAATAAAAAAGGAAAGTGAAACTTATGCTCGTCACCCTCTCCCTCCGGTCCACATTAATACAAATGATCCCAATACGTATGATTGTATGAAAATATCTTAAAATAAATACAAATGTATTTATTATAAACGTTAGTTTAACATCTATCACTGTGTATATCACCATTCAAACATCTTTTAAAAGTTGAACAGACCCCACACAGCTCAGTGAAATGTTGACTTTATTTGATCATTTCAGTAAAAACTAACGTTCATATTTCTCTTTTTGATTATAATACTGATGAACGTTCAAAACAAAGCACTTTGGCAACTTACCACATACGTTTTAAAATGCTTAATAAGCACCGTAACTTTCATGATATAATGACGTTTGAAAAATCCTTTTCTACCATGTAGAGAATTTGAACGGCATTTATCATGGCTGCCACTGAGGGACTTCCGGGTCATTTCACTCGATTAGGAAGGTTCCTAAGCTAAATGGACAACCCAGTCTCATAAAAAAATGTGTAATAACTACGTTGGTCCACAACGTAGGACGTAGTATTTCTACAAAAACGCCTCTGAAATTGTAAGGTCCCTACGTTTTTTTTCACCATTCATTCCAATGGCTGGCGCCTATGTCACGTGATCTTCAAATTTCACCCTGCAGAAAAAAAAAACATGGCTGAACTTCGTTTTATTCTCGGTGGAAAATGCCTATTTTAAAGTTAGTTTGGCCATTAAAATGCGTTTTGATGTCATTTGATGCGAGAAATATGAGTTGTTATTTCAGATTATGTGTGCAATGGATTTACAAGATCTTTAGTTTGCTAGTTATTACGAAGATTACTTCAGGAAATTGTGTCCACACAACCTTTTCATTGTTACCAAGGTGGTTGCTAGGGACGCTGCTATCGATATTATTTCTGTTATGTTGTGTAACTGTTTAATGGTGTTATCTTTATTGCTACCCCCTTCCCCGTCAATTTAAAGTATTGGTCCACAGTGCAAAAGTATTAGTTTAACAAAATCCGCATCTAAAATTGTGGCATAGATACGTTATTTATGGCAACACTGGTAGTTTACAAAGTTTAGTTACAAATGACATTTATATTTGAAAAACGGTGAAGCACTTAAAAAACAATTGTATAGTGTCGGTTCAAGAACATTTAAATCAAAAGGTTTTGTAAAGTTACAGGGTATTTTACCTTCAGAATATGCCGGGAACGAGGAGCAGTGACCGCAAACTGGGTTGTTAGCTTAATACTGAGAGCATGCTAGCTTAGCTTCTTAGCCTGAGCTAGTTCTGGAACGTCAAGCTCATTGGCAGCAGGTCCCGCCCTGTCCCGCCTCGGCTACGCCTCAGCACCGCCTCTTTGCCCTTATTTGGAGCAGGTGGGAGAAGGCGGGAGTTAGACTCTGACGTCACTGTCGAGCCGTTAGTAGCCGACTCCGCCTAATAAGGGCTTCTCGGCAACTCTGCAGAATCCAATGGGTGACGTCACGGACCCTACGTCCATTTATATATACAGTCTATGGTTTATACGCAGCCCTCACAAACCCCACACGGCCAGATAGCTTATCCAACAGTTAGAACCTACATACGAGACACAACCTTGATAGTCAGAAAAAAGTGTGATTATTTTCGGATATTTTAGACATATGATATTATGAATACTGTGGGCCTACATACCTTTGTGTGATTATAAGTGCATGTGAGTGAATATTGGCATGCAAATTCATTTGTATACGTCATATTCATTGTCCCAATGCGCTCATAAATCTTACAGTTTTTCTCGATTGCTAACACACTAAAGTGATACATAAAGCACAATTATTTTAACTGACACTCAAAGAGCAAAACATCGGCTCAAATCTCTAAAACTCTGAACACGTTTCCAGCTTTTCACACAATTTGCAAATCAACATGGCACTTTTTGCAAACCACTGCACTATGGAATTATTTCAGGGTCATAAGTTTTGATCATTCAACAATATACAATTTATTTGAAAGTTCAAGTTTTTATCCTGAACTTTGAAAAATACAATGATGTATTCAAAATTAAAAAAAAGTATTTGAAATCATTTTTCAGGTTGAATATTATTTTTGATTCAGTTCAGCAATTTTTTTGAATAATATATTTATTTTCAGATTTCACTTTTATACATATTTTGATATTTGAATCCTTGTTATTTTCAGCACAGATTTTTCGTTTTCAGATTCAAAACAATTACTTTTTCAGTTTAAAATCTTGTTTTTTCAGGTTTCACATTGCTTTTCACCTTCAGATCGTTTTTCACTTTCAGATCTTTTTTTTCCGCTTTCAGATCTTTTTTTTTCGCTTTCAAACTTTTGGCCCTGATATTGCTTGGAGGGGCGGGGCTTACCAAAGAGTAGTTTGGCATCCTGAGTGACAGGCCTCCCTCTGTCATGTTGCCTTCATGGATGTTAGAAAACTGAGACCAGCGTCAAAGTTCCGTTAAGCGAGCTGTTGGGCATCGTAGTTGGCAACAATCAAGTACAAATAAACTACCAACCCAATTCTCCCCTATACTGTAGTATCTCATAGGATCTTCCAAAGAGTTTCATAATCATGTTTTTTAATGACAACTTTCCGGGCTCTTGCTCTCAGATCCTTAGCCAAGCTATGACTTTGAAGCCAAGACTTGACATAAACTTCTGGTTTGAACATTTGTAGTGGAGGGCCAACACACTTGATGAAAAGCAAGGCTGACATACTTTTTACCTCTAGCGTGCTTCTAGTTGTGGTTAAAATGTTCATCTGACTGAACCCACGCTCACACTCAGCTGTGGAGATGACCAGTGTGTTCACTGCTTGAAGGAGGGGTTTTAGCTCTTCTGGTGCTTGTGGTGTCATTTCATCAACAGTTTTGAGTTTCACCATATCAACATATTCCCTCATTCCTCTCTGAATTTGTCTGCCATCATCAAGCTTGAAAAAGGAGCAGAGTTCCTGTATTTCCTTTTCGGCATAACGAACACCACACACATCTGGCCAGTTTGATGGCTGCAGCACTTTGACATTGTCAAGAAAGCTCTGGTACTCTTCTTTGCTTCTCTGTTTTCCAGGCAGTGATCCCATTCTTGTCTCAATTTTAGCAGCCAAAGCATGAAAAAAATGTTGGTGGTTTATTTCTCTGCTGTGTCTTAAATTATTTGTTAGTGGCACCCCTTTGAATAGCTTCAAACCGATTGCAGTCTGAGCCACTTCTGCCGCTGGTCCAGGCTGCTCTGCCATGGACTTCAACACACGGACCTGCCGACTGAGTATTGCTACAGCCTTGGGGAGCGTCATGTTTCTGTCTTGAAGAGAGAGAGAGAATTCAGACAACTCTTCTAAAGCATTATACATGATTCCAAGATTGTGCACAAAGGTGACATTAGAAAGGCGATCTATTAAACCACTGAACATGCATTTCTCTGTTGAACTTCTTTTAGGATCAACTGAGGCATTGGAAAAGTGCTTGTGGATTGCAGGGTACTGCTGCCATACAGCTTTAATGGTCCTGTAACTGGATGCCACCCATCTAGTGCTGAGAATTCTCCCTATGTTCAGACACTGTAAAGCAAGTTCCTCACAACATTCAGTGAGCTCACGGCGGTTTTTGGCCGATGCATGATAGAGACTGTACACTTTGTCAAAGAAAAACTGGAAGTCATTCATCCCTACAGTTTCTTCAACAGCATCTCCAACACTCAGCTCAAGACGGTGGTTCATGCAGTGCCACACCATTACGTTTGGAAACTTTTCTACGATTTTGGTTGCAACACCTGCTTTACTTCCAAGCATTACAGAAGCTCCATCTGATGCAAAGCAAACAAAGCGTTCACTCAGAATAGCTTCAGAGAAGCCATGATGTGACAGATTTTTCATTAGAGCTTGATAGATTTCACCTGCATTGGTAGCAGAAAGCTCAACTAGATCCAAGAAGAATGTTAGGGGCTCTTCTCTCATCCCTAAGCTCGCTCTAATATAAATGATCAATACTGATTTTTGACTGTCAGTTGTAGCTTCATCTATCATAACAGAAAGTTTTGTTCCACTTTGAAGGACCTTTCCAACTACTCTCTTTCGCATTTCATTTGCTATGTGTTGGCTGATTGTTGCATAGGAATAGTCTGAATGTAAAGTTCTTCCCATGTCTAGTCCATTCAAGACTTGCAGATCAATATCGGACGGTAGATCTGTGAAAGGCCTTCCAGATTTCACAATCTTGTAAACTGTACGAAATACCCTATCAGTAGTTAAGAAGTGATCCCTTTGCATTTCAGAAGTCAATGTTTCCAATGTCTTTTCTTTTGCTTTTTCCATGCTTTTCTCAGCTGCTTGGTGATACTCTGACATTTTATGCTTGTGTATTTTCTTACGAAGAGACTGCAGCTGTGCTGCTCGGTTTGTACCATAGGCTGTAACCTTAACGTTGGACCACTCCTCAGCAATATGCAACTGGCTGCTCCCACCTGTACTTGGCCCAACCACTTTCATTTTCTGGCAGGTTAGGCAGCCAAGTTTTTTGCTTTGACATATTAGCCATGGATAATACTTTTTTTTCTCCCTGAACTTGGTAGATGTCCAGCATTCAGGGATATCTTGCTCATTATCTCCCTGGTTATTTTGGTCAGAATCATCGACACTATCTCGCCCTGCTTCTGCCTCCTCCTCTCTTCTTTTTTCTACCACAAAAACATAAAATCTGTTAAAACCCCCCCTTGGTAGGATTAGCTACATTTCCCCCTCTTCGAAAAAGAAAAGTGTCTATTTAGAAATATCAAACCTGTTCCTTCTCCAGCTCTAGTCTCCTCTGCTCTAGTCTCCTCTGCTCTAGTCTCCTCTGCTCTAGTCTCCTCTGCTCTAGTCTCCTCTGCTCTCCTTCCTGCTTCCTCGCCATGATTATCCTCTATATAAAGAAAACAACGGCATTATGGTTTTGTTAGAATGAGCAGACAGTGAAGTAGGCCTACTGTCAAGTTGTGGTTTTTTTTCATATAAAATAAGAGCGATGACATTCAACCACCAGAAGCCGCTATCACACGATTCGGAGGCATGCATCACATTTAAAGCTTTTTAAGTAATACATTTTGGTCGCTCACAGTGACTAAAGGTGCAATTTTCACACTTAATTTATATTATATGATCTCACTAAAATGAATGGAAAGCTTATCAAACAAAGTGCTTAAATCACTAGTGGATACATGATCATCGAATTGATACACAAAGTCAGCCTAAAGATCCTCCAGGAACCTTAATTCAAATGGGTTCTTTCGGAACCAGTTTTCATACTGAAGAATCCCAAACTTGGACTATCTACCATCCTTAACTGAACTTCACCGGCTGTTTCAGGAACCGTCAACGACACCTGTTCTTCTCTGTGTTCTTCTGCCCCTGTCGTCTCTGCTTGTACACTAGCTTGCTCTGCCTCATCCTAAATTACATTTAATTTTTTTCCCCGACTGAACATGTCTAGGCTAGTTAAGTGTGTTGCTTATGCGGTCGCCTAAGCAGTAAAGAGCTGTGGGAAACCCTGCGAGATATTCCATGTGAAAAAGAAATCAAATCTGACATTAACTTTGTGAATATAAGAAAGGTCTAACCTGACGTTGGTTACTATAGCAGCTAGTACTAGCTGCCTGGCGTTAGGCTAGTTAACAAGAAAAAAAACGTAAGCTCCCAAACTATAACTCTGTTGTTATCGCCTCTGTCCAGAGATTACACATTTGGTGACATATCAAAAGTATTCTTGACTTACCTTCAATGGTACTTTTTGTCCTCTTAAAGCCGAAGTAGTCCCTCAGGTCAAGCTGTCCTTGTCGCTTACTGGCCATGATGCTTGCACAGGCTGCGCTGCTATCGTTGACGCTGACTGACTTGACATCAATTTCGTGATCGTGATATGTGCACGAGCCCCTCGTCAACAGTATTTTAGCGGCTAAAATAATGTGGACGAGGGGCACGTGACGTGCACATATAAAATGTAGAATGTTGAAAATTAAACATTGCCAATATTTCCACATTAAATGATCAAATAACAGGGGATGGGAAGGGGGGATGGCCGTTTCATAAGGGGGATGGTTTTGACCATTTTAATACCTAAGGGGGATGCCATCCCCCCCCATCCCCCCTCAACTCGACTACTGCCTGTGGGACTAATAAAGGTATTCTGATTCTGATCGCAAAAACCAAGCCAATACTATGCTGCGTTCATGGAGCTACGTGGAAGTGGGGAAGGACAACGCTTGATTGCGGATATGTGATTTCCGATTCTAGCACAGTTTATTGCTCTTATACCTTGATTATTGCCAACTACGATGCTCAACAGCTCGCTTAACGGAGCTTTGATGCTGGTATCAGTTTTGTTTACCACCAATCACGGGAGTATTGTGAATAGAAAGTGTGTAGTTGTATTTCTTGCGCTACCTAACATCCATGAAGGCATCAAGTATTCAAATATCAAAATATGTATAAAAGTGAAATATCAAAATAAATATTTTCTTAAAAAAAATTGCTGAACTGAATCAAAATAATATTCAACCTGAAAAATTATTTCAAATACTTTTTTTTTTGTTTTGAATACAACATTGTATTTTTCAAAGTTCAGGATGAAAACTTGGACTTTCAAATAAATTCTATTTTTTTGAATGATCAAAACTTATGACCCTGAAATAGCTCCATACTCCATAACACGTTTCTCCACGTAAGACACAGGAATCTGACATGAAGTCACGTGTTAGCTGGTTTAAAACACTGATATTCAAAATGCCTCACACATGGACCAATGATCAAGAAACACGTTCCACCTGACCAAAACATCCTCTGAATGTTGCAGTTAAAACGTTATGACTTACTTAACCTTAAACCTTATAGGAACATTATTTAAAATATTAAACATCTTAAAAAGGTTCTTTGAACATCAGATTAAAACGTTTCTTTAAAACATTATTAGAACCTGTAGGTAACGTTAGCCAAAGTTGTGAGAACGTTCCCCGCTAGCTGGGTGACACCTAAGCATAACAAAAGGTCGAGCAAGGGACATGTACTGAGTACAGTGTCATCATATAGGCGTTGCATTTGGTTTTACCATATAAGGTAACATAAGAAATTGCCAGTACAAGAGTCAGGGATCAAAATCACCCCAAAGAGTAGGCTACTGGACAACCAAGAAGGTGTTCTCAACAGAGCAAGAGATGCTTTTGAGAAACTACCTGACGGAGGCAGCTGATGTATACTATGGTCTCAGCAAAGAAGGAAGGTCTACATCATTAATGTAGAATAGGCTATCTGTACAGATGGAAGTCACTTTTACACCAGCCACAACTGAATCAGATTAATTCCATCTGGTGTTCTGTTTTAAGTTATGTTCATTGTTCATTGTTTGTTGGAGGATGTGTGGAACCCCGTTAAAATCTTGTTGCCTTAAAATTTGACAGCTTTCCCTCTTTTTGTCATGTAGTGTGAAAAAAGGAAACCGTTATTTACATGTTACAACCGTCCCTGGCATGTGTTACAACTGTCCCTGTACACAGGGATGGTTGTAACAGCTGAGGTTTTTAAAAAGAATACATTTTCCAACCTGTACTTATTTCATAGAAACATCTTAAATACATTGTTTCAGTAGTTAACGCTGTCACTACCCGATCGGTCCCCCTGCCCAATCTGTACTGCGCATGTGCGAGATGGTCCGCCATATTGGACAACTCCGGACGGCAACCCAAGTAGGACACTTGACACAGTGGCTTTTGACAAAGCTCAAAAATAAAACTCGAGAGAGATGAGTTATTGTTATTACAACGTGACTTCACTATTATTTAACAACCCTTTTTATTGGGTTCTTTTATTTGGGGTTAAGTACATTGTCAGAATAAGTGAGAAATGAATTTAACTTCTGTTAGAAAGCTATATGGCATACATTTTTGCATACTTTCACAGTAAACTTTTATTCAGTATGATAGCTGTCTCACAGAAGTTAAATTCATTTCTCACTCGAGTTTTATTTTTGAGCTCTGTCAAAAGCCACTGTGTCAAGTGTCCTACTTGGGTTGCCGTCCGGAGTTGTCCAATATGGCGGACCATCTTTCACATGTGCAGTACAGATAGGGCAGTGGGACAGATCGGGTAGTGACAGACACATTGAGAATGTACAATATAGCAAAATGGCTATCCTAGTGTAAATGTTTTTTTACTTATTGGGGAAAACCAAAAAAGTGTTAAAACTGTCCCTGGTCTCCGCAGCATAAAATGAAAACACTCAAGTAAAGTACAAATACCTCAAAATGTTACTTTAGTATAGTAGTTGAGAAAATGTACTTAGTTACTTCCCACCTCTGTTGGACAATCAAACGGGAGGGAAAACAGAGACAGGAAGTATATATTAGCATTTACTATACATTCACCTATTATTTTCACATACTGTGCTGTAAACTCCATCATTTGACAATCTTTGATGTCTTAACTGTTATTGGTTTATCTGTGTTCATTTTTTAACAATGCAAAAAACCTTAGTCAAGTGCTGGCGTGGTTCCATCCATGTCACATTTTATTCTTGCATTTAAGGTTGCAGCCATTCAAAGTGTGGCATCTTTGGTTTGATTATTTAACCCATAATGGCATCAAGTTACAGTTAGAGTTACATTTGGAGGAAATATAAAGAGAACAGTTGCAGAGTCAAGTTAGATATGTGGCTTTAGTTTCCTTCCTAAGAAAAAAAAGTGAAGGTGCAACAAGACCAAAATAACATAGTATTTGTTAACCAAATTCCTCGCCTCTGGCATTTACGTTTTGGCAGTGGGAACATTTAAATATGCATGCTCAACAACATCTCTCATTATTTACAGCAAAGCAGAAGTGGCATATCACCGACTTTATAGCGGCTGATCCAAAGCATCAAGAGCAAAACCATCCCAACATTTACAGAACTACTGATTTGAGGAAACAGCTGAACGATGAGGTGAGTATCTGCTTCTGAATTATATATCACTGTAAGAATATATAATGAGTATCATAAGGATTTATTGAATGTCTTATTGAGTTCAAGGGTACTAGCAGCATCTGAAAATATGAATCTGAACATATGAATCTGAACATATGAATCTGAACATATGAATCTGAACATATGAATCTGAACATATGAATCTGAACATATGGGTCATTCCAGAATTGGAGGACAATTTAGACACCAACATTTTTGAAAAATTAACCTTTTATTTCATTCTTTTTTGTTATGTATTTCGGAAAAACAGATAATAAACCATCAAAAAAGTGATTTGCCCGGCTAAGGCATCACATGTATATTTTTCAATGAATAATTAACCCTGTTACTCTAATTAAAGTAACAGGGTTGAAAATCAATGCTAATTTTAGATTTTACCTCAGGAATTAATGCTGGATGTAGCATGTAATGCTACTTTCAAGGCAAGGACAAACTTGGATATTTAATGAAAGAAAGATAACTTTGAATCTAATGTGCTTTATTCTGATAATATTAGTAACAGGGTTGAGTGGGTTAAAGTGCCACATTCTTTTAAGACTGAACAGATTGTAAAAATATGAAAATTAAAAGAGAGGACTTATCTTTGGTCTACCCATGGCACTAGCACATGGCTTGCTGATGTCACTTCCTGTGTGCCTTTTGATTTACAGTTGTTTCACTTCCTCTGCCAAGCTAAAAAGATTTGGGTAACAGGGTTGAACCTCTATGGTTGAACGCAAGTTGAGGGACACACCTTCTGTGCAAAATTACTGTTATTTAAAATATGTTTATGATGTAACAAATTGATTTTACCATTACAAGAGGCATATATCAATAGAATAATACCAACAAAAGTAAATAAAATCCCTATTTTAAATGTTACATTTGACATGCAAGTTGGTCACCAAGAAGCGGGGAGAAGAGAAAAAGGCCATTTTAGGGGGTGTTCGAGAGCTATTTGATAATTTAAATAATACTTTGAAACCACTTTTTCTACAACTTTATATACATTTAGTCTCAAGACAAGTATGTTTAAAACAACAAGTGCATGTTTTAGCTTTTTGGGCATGGATTATTTGATTTTTTTTATGGGGGACATGAAATGTCCTCCAATTCTGGAATGACCAATAAATGTTTCCAAACCCTGTCTTCATTCTACACCTTTTCTATTCTATATTTCTTTTTAATTTCCTTTCTTAGAGGTTTCAAGTTTCAAGGCTCAATGCCTGGATATTGTCATTCTACAACTCTGGGTTACCCAACAAAATGAAAACTCTAGTCCCTGCATGCTGAACAAGAAAGAAACAAAACATAGTTATGAGCTCTCATCTCAAACAGTCATCACCTTAAACCCAAAGTGAACGCTGCGTCTGTTCTCTCTCTGTCTGAGTTCTGGCCTCCACAGGGATCTTCCCTGACAACCTTTAATATATCCATGAACACGATTTCTAATTTCAGTCGCCAAAGGACATTGTCCAATTCAGGTCCCTGATAAGTGTGTCTCTTCTATTTGGAGACAATGTGGTTCTGTTGGCAGACCATGGTGTCCAGCAATCATTGGGCCCTTAGCAGCTGAGTGTGAAGCAGTCAGGATGAGAGTCAGTACCTTGAAGTCTGAAGCCATGGGTCTATGCCAGAAAACGCTGGAATGCTCCCTCCGAGTTGTGAGGTAGTGAAGGAGTTAAAAAATGTTTGCTAATGGGCAAGAGGTAAAGAAGAGTGTGAGATTGATAGGCAGATTGAAACAGAAGCAGCAGTAATGCATGTGTTGTGTTGGTGAAGGGGGAGTTGAGCCCGAAGGCAAGTCTCCCATTTACCAATCGTTCTTCGTTCCAACCCTCGCTTATGATGATCTTTAGGGATTAACTGAAGTGGATAATTTACTATCTGCTTAATCAGTGTTTTTTGTTCCATTCCTTCCTTCTATTCTCCCTTCCTCTACATTAGTTAAACAGTATTTATTCAAATGTTGCACACTTCAGAGGCATTTTGCCTGTGCTGGATTCTCTTGTCCCATATGTGAAACCCATTGTAACAAACCTGGGTGTACGGACTGAACCTGATTTAAACTGGACAAACAGATCAATTCTGTGGTAAAATCCAGCTTTTTTCAGCTAAGAATTTTAGCAATGGTCAAGCCTTTCTTTTCTTTTAATGACTTTGAGAGAGTAATACATTGTTTTATATCCACTAAACTGGATTACTGCAATGCTCTGTACATTGGAGTAAGCAAGGCTTCCCTGTCACGCCTACAGCTGGTCCAGAATGCTGCTGCGCGCCTCCTTACAAGGACAGGCAGGCGTGAACATATTACGCCTGTACTCGCCTCGTTACATTGGCTACCAATCCATTTTAGAATACAATTTAAAATGTTACTGTTCGCATACAAAGCCCTAAACGGTGTAGCCCCACCGTACCTAGCAGATCTTTTAAAACTATACACACCCACACTGAGGTCTGCTGACAGACTCCTTCTGGTCGTCCCAAAATCAAAGTTAAAGCAGCGAGGAGCCTTTGCTGTTGCAGCTCCAAAGTTATGGAACGAATTTCCCCTCAGGGTTAGACTTGCTCCAAATCTGCCTGTTTTTAAATCTCGTTTAAAAACCAACTTATTTTCCCTGGCATTTACAGACCAGGTGACAGGTTTTTACGTTTTTAGTTATTCAGTCTGTGGCTTCTGATCTGGTTTCATTGTCTCGTGTTTTACATTTGTTTCATGTCCTGTCTGTTTTTTATGTATTTATGCTATGTTTTTTTGTACAGTTGTTGATGTACAGCACTTTGTTCAACTCTTTTGTTTTTAAATGTGCTATAGAAATAAAGTGGATTGGATTGGATTTTGTATTAAACTATTCACGATGTTTTAAAATATTTTTTATGTTGTTTTTTTTAGTAGTGCTGCTGAAACACTGGCGTCCAGACTGGAGGCCCTGCAGTGCCACTTCACCTGGGACCTTGACCTCAGCAGGTCCTTACTTTTACGTTGTAGGGACGACTTGTTAGACATTGGTACAGAGAATGGAAACAGATGGCTGGGTCACATCTACAACCTGGGAGGGTTCATTCAGTACAAGCTGGTATCCAATGAAGAGGCCCAAAGTTTCTTCAACAAGGCTACAGAGGCTTTCAGCCAGATAAAAAACGCAGATGAGGGCCCCTGGTTGGTGGTGAACTACGGGAACCTGGCTTGGCTGCACCACCACCTGGGAGACCAAGCAGAGAGCGAGGCCTACCTGTCAAAGGTCGACGACCTGAATACAAAATACTCATCTCTATCCCAGGAGGAGCTCCACCCAGAGGTCTACGCTGAAAAAGCCTATACGCTGATGACGCTTAAGGGCGACATGAACCTGATTGCAGATTACTTCCAGAGAGCCATCGAGATGCAGCCGGACATGGTGGAGTGGAACAGCTGGCATGTCTTAGCGTTAACGTATGTTTCTAAGTACAGCAGCACAGTGCTGGATGATGACATCTTTAACATAATGAGAATTGCCCAAGAACAGGATCCTGACAACTTGGACCTTGCTGCTCACTACCTTTGGCAACGTGCTGAGAGAGGAGAAAGTATTGAAGTTGAAGCACGTGAGTTAGCCACAAAGGTTTTGAGAAGTCCTGTCGGCAGCTACACTGGTTTAAGACCATTGCTATGGGTTTACAGAACATATTTATCTGATGATGAGGACATTGATTTGGCAGAAGAGGCTCTGAAGAACCATCCAGATGAGCGTTATCTGAAGGGACGTGCGGCTCTCTGCTACAAAAAAAGGCTCTTTTGCAGTAACAGTCCCCCAACGACAAGCATGCTAGACAGAGCAGTCAGTCTCCATCAGGAGGTGATTGCTCTTTACCCTGATTCTCCACTTAAGAAGAAACTACACCTTGCTGCGATATACGCACCGTCACATGATGGTCAGGCTAAAGCTGAACAGATATATCAGGTACTGCTAAAAAGTGATCTGGAACTTGAGGATAAAAAATTGCTTTACAACTACTATGCACAATATTTATTTTACCAAAAACATGATGGCAAAATGTCAATACGATATCACATGAAGGCAGCAAAGATACCACAACAATCCTTCTTTCGTAAGAGCAGCATCAGAATTCTGGAGAACATTAGGGACAGACGCAGGAACAGCATGTGTAGAGAAATACGGGAGTTTCTGGCAAACCTGCAAGAGCCATAGTGTTCTTAACAGCAATGGTTTGAAATCCAGGAAAATATGGCATTAGCAACGGATTATTTTGCTAAATCAATACTTAAAAAAAAGAATAGAACATAAAAAAGTGAAATAAACATCACTCTCTCAACTCTCTTTTAATGAACTTCATGATGTAAACAAACAAAAAAAGGACTTTAACACTAGAACCGCCAACGGGTAAATTTTACCCATAGCTGTTTTTTTATTGTATGTAACTTTTTTTCCATAACATATTAAAGTCTCCCAGTCTGTGACTTTTCCTGAAAGTGTGTTATACAGCCCCCTCTGTTGTTAAAAATTGTCAATAGGAAGTCAGATTGAAAAAATCGCCAAATAAATTGCCATTTATACCCATATCCGCCAGCGGGTAATATTTACCTCATAGAAAATGCAGCGTAAACATGACGTGTTGCTATAGCAACGCCTTTTGTCTACTGCGGTTCCTGATAGAGAGAGATATATAGATAGAGAAAGAGAGAGATAGTTATAGATAGTGTAACATCTTGGAGAATACAAGATCTTGGATGACTGAGCTCACGTTGAGGACGTAATGCATGTGTGCAGGTTACGTGCCAGTTGAATAAAGATGGACACTCGGAATGAGAGAAGTAGTCCGCGTCGTCTGTTTATGTAGACAATTATATGTCCATAGAACAGAACATTACAGATGGATCGATAGATAGTTATAGATAGATAGAGAGAGATAGAGAGATTTGTACCTAAACAAAACACAAGTCTAACACCAAGCGTTTAAATCAGCACTTGTAGCCAGGGCCGCCTTAACCTGCCACCAGGCCCTGGGGCTGATGGTTTTGTAGGCCCCCTATTTAAACAACAAATCAAAGTCATTTATAGCCTCGGCAGGCTCTGTGATTGCACACACACACACACACACACACACACACACACACACACACACACACACACACACACACACACACACACACACTGTTGGATTTTGGAGCACCACCCCTCTGAGTGGTTGAAGGTTCAAGCCCGCTCCGCGCCGTTCGTTTGATGAGTGGTCTGCTATGAAAGGAAGGGCTCAGACACAGAGATATGAGATTAACAATAAGCTGATTTAATGGTAAGAAACAACAGTACCCCGGGGGGGGCGACTGGATCCACTACATTCCTAAGTCAACGCACACACAATTGAGCACAGCAAACAAAGGAAAATAAGAACATCAGGAGAACATTTGGTCTAGTTTCATAAGCATACATTTTACACAGATGATATGTGCGGCCAAAGTTATAATTATATTTAACAGGTTATGCAGGTTCCTTTAACACACACACACACACACACACACACACACACACACACACACACACACACACACACACACACACACACACACACACACACACACACACACACACACACACACACACACACACACACACACACACACACACACACACACACACACACACACACACACACACACACACACACACACACACACACACCACTAATTCAGCACCATGAACAGCAACATATGGCCTCAATGCCAGGTATCAGTAGATGAGAATGATCATTATCTCCGGTGGATTAACACAAACCTAGTTATGTAAATCGATGCACAACACATTTAAACCTGCAGGCTACTGGGAATCAATGAATAGTGCAGCATTGCCTTACCTCTTTAGAAGTGCTTCCGTCTGGTTTTCTTTGAAGAAAAAGCCTTTATGATGTTCTTAAAATCCATCTCACGAAGAATGTCATGCTCTATTGACATCAGTGTGAGGTTACTGACTCGTTCTTGCTGCATGCTTGAGCGCATTCGGTTTTTCACCAAGGCCAGTTTTGAGAATGAACGCTCTCCACTCGCGTTGGTCACTGGCAAAGTTAGGAAGAGCCGTAGAGCTATGTCTGTGTTGGGAAACACTGTATGGAGTTTTCTCCTTCTTAACATTTTCTGTAACTCCACTGCAGACGTGCCGCTCAACTTCTCATTTTGTACCAACTCCCTGAAGTGTACAGCTTCCTCCACAAATTCCTCTTCCAAGTCACTGGAGTATTTTTGTTGCAGGCTCCGCGCTGCTGAGCGCAGGTCTTGGGGGGAAATCGAGTGAAATCTGTTTAAAAAGCCAAAGTTTTCACACACGTCCTTATAGGACTGGTATCTTCGGTCCAGCTCTGACACTAGCCGGTCAATCACACGGATAAAGACTGATGTACGGAAGCGACTACGGCCTGACAGCTCGCACTCAGGCTCAGATGAATCATCAGCCTGGCTCTTTCTTTTTCTCTTTCGTTGAGTGTCTGCTCTGTACTCTTCGGACACGGTGGGGGACATGTTCTTTGCTGCTGTCTCAAAGTTGTCAAACTGATCCCGTAGGCCTGCTACATATTCACGTAATGACCTAACTAGATCCACAGCATTGCAGAGGTCCAATTCCACTGCCTGTAGTGCAGCGCTCACGCCCTGGAAACGTTGGAGAATGGCATTCCACATGTTGCACATTAGTGCAATTTCCAGTTTATTCATATTTTTATGCAATACCCTGGCCTCCTCTCTTGTGCTCAGGTTATGGTGCTCATCATCCACGATGTTGAGCAGAGATAGCTGAATACAGGCGTAATTCAGACACAGGGCTTTGGTTGCAACAGCATGCGCTGACCATCTTGTATCGGAAAGTGTTTTTAAAGTTTCAATTCTGTGATTTTCATTAGGCTGCAAACCCGCCTTGATCATCTGCCACCGTGAAGTGCTCTTTGATGCAAAGTTAAACAACGCTTGCACAAAAGTGAAAAACTGTTCAGTCTCTCCACAACAGTTAACGCTGTTAATCCCCACCAGATTTAAGGTGTGCGCTGCGCAGGGAACCCACTCTGCCAGTGGGTCAATCTGTTTGATGCGGGCCTGCACGCCTTTGTATGTGCCTGACATGTTGCTAGCATTGTCATAACACTGTCCTCTACAGTTATTCATGTCAATGCCCATGTCTCCTAAAACACCAATTACTGAATTGAACAGCGCTTCTCCGGTGTGGCTGGAAATGGGGAGGAATTTGACAAAACGCTCCTCTATACAGCCCTCTGGTGATACGTACCGCAGGATGAAAGTCAGCTGGTCCACATGTGTGATATCTGGCGTGGAGTCCACACTGATAGAGAAATACTTGGCAAGTTTTACTCTGCTGATGACTTCATCCAGCAATCTCTGTCCCATCAGCTGTATGAATTCCTCACACACATTTAGTGAGAGGTAGGATGGATTTCCTCTGCCGGCATTTCCGTATTTCTGAATATGGGCTTTTAAAAAAGGATCAAACTGACTGATCAGCTCCATGCTACCCAAATAGTTGCCATTGTTGGTGTCCCCAAACATGTGGCTGTCACCCCTAAAAGCAAGTCCCCGCTCTGCCAGATACTTGACTACAGTGACAACCCTCTGCAGCACCTGTGTCCAATACTCACACTCCTCATTAAACTGTTTTTTTAGTTCTGAATCCACTGTTCCACGGTCAGCTGTCTGATTGATGAAGGATACCATGGCTTTCCTGTGCATGTCACAGCTTTCATGTTCGGCTATCCGTTCATTTGCGTGCTTCCAATTAGAGTATCCCACGCTGCCAAATGATGTGTCTTTCTTATCGCCAAATAGTTTGCATGCAAAGCAGAAGACACTACCTCGGGATGGTGAGTAACATAGCCACTCCCTGAGCATATACTCCCCGTTACCCAGCTTGCGCTTGAATAAGCTTCTGGAGAAGTATCTCTTCTGATGCTTGTACTGCCGCTCTGAGGCAGAGAGGTCAGCTTCTCTGTTTTGACACAATTCCGGACCCATTTTCGCCCAGTGGAGAAGCACCTGTTCGTCCATGTTGTTGCCCCAGAGACCTGGGTCAGTGCTGTAGGGGTCGTCTAGTTCTCCTGTATCCTCGTTTTCCCGCTTGTCTTCTCCACTCTGCTCTACGCGCGCCTGGTCCTCTCCTCCATATGAGTGACGTATCGGGCCTCCCTCATGTATTTGTCCGGTTGCCGTTGGCTCCCCTCCACGTAGCAAGTCCTCGTCGTCCTCTCCATCTCCTCCAACAGATAACGTCCCTCCTGTCGGTTTTTCCTCTCCCGCTACTCCATCGCTATCAGAACCAGACGGCCTACTTGGCTCCGAGGCGCCGCGGCCGGCACCGCCAGCACCGCTCGCTACAGAACTAATCTGTCCTTCCTCCTCATCCTGGCCTACAGGTTTAAAATAACCTGTAAGCTTCGGCATTTTTTTTAATAGCTGCTTGTCTCGAAACTCCTTTTCCCTCAACAATTTCCTTTTCCGAGCGCCACTCTCAAACTTTTTCTTCTCCGACATTTTGGATTACTGGTCTGGGGGAAGCTCGCGAGTGTGTGTGTGTGTATGTTTGCGTTTGTGTGTACTGTGTTTGTTTCCCGGGGAAAACACTCACGAGAAACACCGGCTGTTGTTATGCCTGCTGTGACGTCAAGTTACTCAGTTCTCCGCTTGTAATTATGCCGTTAAAAGCTTCAAAGTTGGATTTATCATCTGAATTTGCCGAAACAAGTTTAATATTCTGAAAGCCAAGACTTTGTTTATTTGAAATCAGATAAAAACAAACTTTAACGGACCCTGCCGTGTTATCTATGATTACTATACACCTTACATTCATAATTTCAGCGGAAGGAGGGGAAGCAGCGCTGCGGAACAGCAGATTGCGAGTGAGAGCTGTCATCTTCCCTTTACAAGCTTCAAACATGTATTTATCGTGTGATTTTGGAAATAAAAGTTTCATATTCTGAAAGCCAATACTTTGTTTATTTAAAATTAAAATAAAATGTTATTGGCTCATGATAGGCCCCTGATCTCCGTAGGCCTCTGGGCTTCAGCCCAGGTCAGCCCGTGCATTAAGGCGGCCTTGCTTGTAGCGATATTTTATACTTCATGCTATCTGCACAAAATATGTCATATGAAAAGCTGAGAGTCCACAGATTATATTGGTATAAATGTCATCCCTGTGCGATCAAAACTCACTGTTCTGTATGATAAATAAAAACATTGTACCTTGCAAATCAATAGCGGGTACATTTTACCCGTTGGCGGTTTTAGGTATACAGCGACCTCTGGCGGTTCTAGTGTTAAACAAAGTGTTCACATTGTTTAACTTAGATTAAAGCACACTGAAGATACACAGGTATAAATACAGTTTTTTCTGAGTTTCAGATATTATGTAAAATAGTGATAAAACGTGAACAGTGTCATATGACTCCAATCTGTTTTGTTCATCTGCTAACGATCATGTGATAGGACCGAAAGCTCCAGAATACTGAATTGACCCTGATGTGAGATTGTTTTTGTTTGTATTCTTTCCAAAGTGGAAAAGGATTTGATTTTGTATTTTCAACTTTTAGCTAAATATTTAATGTAGATTTGAAAATGTAATTTCTATGAAAAGCTCCAGTCAAACTCTATGTGCTGATGAAAATGATGTGATCCATAAAACTACCGTAAAGACTCTGTGGGGAGAGTCTTTTGATTCAGACCAAAAACTATCATATACCAGTAAGTACTAAAAACTGTGACATTTGAACAGATTTGTAAACTGAATGGTTTTTTCTCTGAACACCTAGTTCCTGATGAAAATGAGGTCAAAACTATATTTCTAGGAAGATTCATCATCTGCTTGTATTTAGACAACATTCAGTAACTTTGGCTTTGGTAGAAAAAAAAATCGACTTTGAACTCCGAGCACCACTTTTTATTTGACTTTTGGTTTGACAACTTTTATTTAAAAACTCTCTTCCATATACTATGCACTATATCACTTTTTGCTATATTTTAACCAATTTTGTGTAACAGAGCTGTATTTTTTTTGTTTATTCACAATAAAAACAATTTAACTTCAAATTCTTATGGAATGACTCCTCTTTTATTTAGAAGGTGCAGCGAAAATCCAGAAATGGTGGAATGTTTGATTGGTTAAATATAAAGAGCAAATTTAAAAGGGTTAGCGGAGCGCTATGATAGGCTTATGAGAAGACGGTCTTCCTGGTTGAACTTGCGCTGAGCTTCATTTCAATCAGGAGAGATGGTTTTGATGTAAGAATACATATTTATTGCCAGGAATACACGAGTGAAAGTAATGGAGTTTTGGCGATTACGCCCCGTTGTGCAGGAGTATCATTCGGGATGGAAGAACCGATCCGATGAAACCCCCAAAAGAAATGAAGTATAATGAAATGAGATGTACTGGGTTTCTTACCTTACGAGCTGGCTGCGGTGATCTATGGATATAATGAGAGAATTCTACAGGGATGGAGAAGACGTGATATTGAATAGTGTAGAATTAAAGAGTGGAGTTGCTCCTAGGGAGCGGACCTTCGGCTCGTTAAAGCCGAACAATGACACGACAATTATAGCCTGATTCGACACAGAGAAAACGTATCTTTCGATCCTGTGTGTTTCTTGTCAACACTCAATGGAGTAAACTACTAGACATGTAAAAAAACAAAGACATTAAGCAGCTACGTTGCCGTTTCACTCCCTGCAAAATATCTTCGGACTTTCTATGACTGATTCTACTGGGTGCTGGCCGAGCCGCGCAGGACACAACCGACGGACCTGTGAAGCTTTACAGGAGGCAGAGGCACGCTTCGTGTGGGGTGAGGACCAAACATTGTCTCCTGGTACTCATCTGAGTAACTCACTAAAAAGTTTATGTGCACCCCTGAATATAATACATTAACCGTGCTTTACCTGACAAGCTAAAACAAGCTAAAAGCAATTGGTTTTGATAAACTATCGGTGAGCTGGATGCAATCCTACCTGGAGGGGAGGGAACAGATGGTGGAGGTAAACGGTACTCTGTCCCCCCACCTCCCAGTGAGCTGTGGTGTTCCACAAGGAAGCATATTAGGTCCGTTACTGTTCCTAATTTATGCAAATGACATGTCATCAGCATGTGACTGCAACTTGTTCCTGTTCGCGGACGACTCAGCCCTGCTGGTCTCTGACAGGAGCAGATTGCAGGTTGAAAAAACCCTCAGCTCCGAGCTCGGCAGAATCTGCACCTGGCTCGCCGATAATAAATTATCATTACACCTGGGTAAAACAGAGTCCATTCTCTTTGGTTCGAAACATAATCTCAGCAAATCCGACGACTTCTCAGTTGCAGTGGGTGACATTATTGTCACAAGTAAGAAGGAAATTACATACCTAGGATCTATTCTTGAGGCAAACCTCTCCTGTGACAAAATGGCATCCAATGTAATAAAAAAAGTCAATCAAAGAACTAGATTCCTATACCGGATCTCCTCTCTGGTAAACAAAAACACCCTGAAAACTCTGGCAGGAGCACTCATTCAAGGGTACTATGACTATGCTTGCACGTCATGGTACCATAGCACCTCCAAGGCGCTAAAAATAAAACTTCAAACATCACAAAATAAACTGGTCAGACTACTGCTTGACCTTTCATCTAGAACCCACCTCACCTCTGCCCACTTTGACAACCTAGGATGGCTTAGAGTAGACGACAGAGTACAGCTACTTGCAATGGGCCTGGTCTACAAGATCCAATACACCTCTATTAGGGTGCATCAAAAAAATCATTTTTAACCTGCTGATCTGTTAAGGGGATAAAAATGTTCCAATTCATGTTGTAATAACGTATGCAAAATATTTTTACAATATTAGGTGATTTAGAGGTGCAACGGCCATCATCTTTTATGGCAAAAGGGGGTAACCAGCATATATATGCATGTGTTTACCTTTTGTTTATTTTTTATCTACTTTAATATTACTGTCATTACCAACACATTGTGCATAATGCACTCTAGCTACAACTTCCATTTCAACATTCAACATAATGTTTATTTGGTAGCCATGCTAACCTGAGACAATCGAGGACAATGCTAATGCTAATGAAGCACAATTCTGTGAGGCAAAAAGACTCCACCCTTGATCTGAAGACATTTGAGGTAATCTACTCTTTATTCTTTGTGTTGGTGTACTTTTATTAAGGATCATTGCCATATGAGTTGTACTTTGGTATATTTAATGAGTAAAATAAAAATGTCTATCAGTTTTATGTAATTTTGTGTTAATTACATGCAGCTAGCTACTGTTTACTAGTCATCCTGCTAACATTAGTTATTTGTCTAAGGTTCGCCTGTGTGCATGTTTTATGTCTTATAAGTGAGCATGTAGTGGGCTTGCAGATCTGCTATTTTTGGCAAGTTTCCCCTCTGAATGGATGCTAAGGTTCAAGTGGATAATGCATGCTAAGGTATTTTTTTTAATTTTATTTACTAAGGTATATTTGTAACACTATCCTTATTCATCATTTGACTGTAGAAAACAAAAGACTAATACATTATTTTGTGTTAAACCACTTTATATTTTCAGGCAATCTAGACAACTACCTGCCCCAGTATCCGGCTCTCATAAGATGCTGCCCTCGCCCGTAGGCTCACGCCAGAGGAGCCGTAGCCTGGTCTTCGGTCTGGGTGCCAGCATCACCAATGCGGATGGCATGATTACTGGGGCCAAACTGCCAAGTGGTCGTCAGATCTTGCGGTGCATGCTGTACAACTGTGATGTGCAACTACATGACAAGCGACCCGGTATGAATGGAGCCTTTTCACGCTTCATGGCAGCCAAAGTAGTCCTGGAGCAGGTGCGGCCATTTTACGCCAAGGCCAATATCCCAATGGTGAGCGATCGGGGTGCGTGCAACAAGATGGTGGAGCTAGTTGACGTCAACAACAAGCTGCGGCGCATTCCACAGGCCAGGCGTTCCAGTAAGGCTACAGCTCGACAGGTGGATGCAATGGAGCGCAGGCTAGATTCAACATTCCGACTGTGGTCTCCAAACGCAGAGGAGAAGATCCGCAATCCAGAGGACATTGCTTTCCTGGCTAGCATGAAGGGAGACAGAGTGGCCACATTTGGCGCATTCGACGCCAAGTTGCAATCCAAGGTAAAGCGGCGACAGAAGCGTGAAGCTGGGGCAGCTGCCCGGCAGTCACACTTTACCAGTGAGCAGCAGGAAATGAAAGTGAAGTCCAGAATGGCGATGTTGGAGAGCGAAAGTGATGAGGATAGCGTTACAGATGAAATAGCCACTCTACCGGCTGAGAACACACCCCCTTGCAAGCATAAGAAGACTGGCACCACAGCCTTCATTCCACCCGACATCCTCAGCCGGCCAAGTCTCGTGTCACTGGCTACACGGTTGAAGATCACACCGATGCAGCCGGCTGCCTTCACGCGCGGCTTGATCACAGAGTCGGGCGGCAATTGTGCAAATATTTCAGCATCCTACGCGACAGCAGATCGATCACGCCGCCAAGTGCTGGAGGTTGTCAATAAAGAACACCAGAAGCAGTGGACACCATCTCCCATGTGCACCCTGCACTGGGACAGCAAGTTGACACCGACGCTCAGCAATGTGCGCCAGTTGGAGGAGCGTTTGACAGTGGTGGTTGGAGATGCGGAGCAGCTCAAACTGCTTGGTGTGCCAGCATATACAAAGGGGAAAGACGAGGCGTGCGGCGAGATCATCGCCCGCCTGACATGCAAGCTACTGCAGGACTGGTGCTATGCCGACCAGGTTGTCAACATGGCATTTGACACCACTGCATCAAACACAGGTCATCTCACAGCAGCCTGCATTGCCATCCAGGTCTCACTTGATAGACCACTGCTTTGGTCCGGGTGCCGGCATCACATTGGTGAGGTGCTCCTCAGCCACATCTTCACTAACCTCAAGGTGGAGGCATCACGCTCACCAGAGGTTACCTTGTTTAAGCGTCTGCAGGACAACTGGAACTTGTTGCCGCACAAATACAGTGGCCCATTGTCCCGCTACATTACTGCCAACGCCGAACAACCGTTCCTGGGCAAGTTACGTGCTGAACTCACTGTGTCTGCTGCAGCAGTGATAGACTACAAGCGAGGCGACTACCATGAGTTTGTGCAGCTGTGCCTTGTCTATCTGGGTGCAGATGATGCAGCACAGACTCCAGTTAACTTCCAACGGCCGGGAGCTCTGCACAAGGCACGCTGGATGGCCAAGCTCCTCTACACTCTCAAGCTGGCTTTGATGGAGCAGCATATCGCCTTGCTTCCCCAGGGCACCATCACCACACGGCAGCAGGTGCCGAAGATTCGGGCGTTTGCCAACTTCATTACGCACATCTACGCAACATGGTGGCTGACCTGTGACACAGCCGTAGATGCCGCATGGAATGACCTCAAACTCTACCACAACCTGTACACTTACAAGTCTGTTGACGAGGGCATTGCAACCTCAGCCATGAAAGCACTGGAGAGGCACCTCTGGTACCTGACCGGTGAGATGCTGCCCCTGGCACTCTTCAGCAACAAGGTGCCAGCTGATGAGCGGCGTGCACTTGCGGATGCCATCTTGGAGCACAAGCCAGATGATCTTCCCATGCGAGCCCCACAGCAGCGCTTTGGCACTGGTTTCGGCAAGCCAAAGTTTCCAGTCCTCTCGCCGAACACCAGGTTGGCCGACCTCGCCAACCCAGACTGCTGGTTTGGAATGCACCAGCTGCACATCGATCCAGGATTTCTCTCACTCACTGTAGAGGATTGGGCTACCAGTGCATCATTCCAGGCAGGTGTGGTGAATATGCGTGCAATCAACGTCGTGAATGACTGTGCCGAGCGTGGAGTCAAACTCACATCAGACTTTGTGGCAGCAGCCAAGAGTGAGCAACATCTGCAGAATGTGCTTCAAGCAGTTGAGCATGACCGCTGTGAACAGCCCAATCTTCGCCGCTGCAAGCGCAAGCTGAACACAGTGAAGGACTAAACTAATGACATTGAATTGAATTGAATTGACTAGGACTACATTTTCAACCATTTTGCAGTGATGTTCAATACAAATGTCAACGTTTCTTCTTAAATAAACACATTTAGGTCCTTTCAAAAACATCTTCTCGATAACTATTTGTTGTATTTTTGAGAAATTGCCATGTTATGTTATCCATAAATGGGAGTTCTAAAAGCACCGAAAATGGCACTTTTTGGCAAAATGGCAAAATCTGACATGCTGCGTTGCGCCTCTAAATCTGAAAGAAATTTCCTCAAACTTTGCACAAATCATTTGTATAGACATTGGAACAAAATGCAACACCTAACAGTTTGATATTTTGAGATTAAATCTTTTGCATTGCATTTTGATGCACCCTAACCTCTATGGTACCCATGTACATGTCAAAATTCTTCCCAAAGGTCAAGGAATATCATGATCATAACACCAGAGGGAGCTCCACAAATCATGTAAAACCCAGATTTGGCACAAAAAAGGGGAATACACGTTTCGCAATTATGCCACATCAACGTGGAACGCTCTTCCCACTACTGTAAAGAAAAGTAAAACTATACTTACCTTCAAAACCTCTCTTAAAGAGCACCTTCGGGGGAGAGCATTGCAAAACTGGCTCCGGTAATGGTACAAATCTCAACCTGTCGTACAATGGACAGCTTCCCCCCCCATCTATGTATATACTCGCATTTTAGACTCTGTTACTAACTGTATATCTGTAGACTTGGTATGTCTTAAATGTCCGGTTAGGATGTATTAGAACGAAATCTAAAATGAAATGTGTAAGTAAGCCATCTGTATGTAAAAAACCACCTGTATGTAAATTGTAAATAAGCCATCTGTATGTCAAATATGTCTTATATGTCTTAAATGATATGATGAATTGGAAATGGGGGACCCTGATGTAAAAAAGACGAAAGTCTTTCTCTGGTCTGCATCCCCTTAACAATTGTATGTTTTGAGCTATACTGTACTGTACCCAATATACAAGCTGTTAATAAACTTTTCAATCAATCAATCAATACCTGAACCTCATCATGACACTAGAGAGGACGGCAGGATTGCAATTTCCCGTGTTCAGTGAATGCAATTATTATGTGTGAGCCTCTCCGCTCACACAGGGTTCAAACAGGGACGGAAAGAGCAGGTTGGTTGACCACAGGCGTTTATTATCTCCAAACAACAATATGCGCGGGTCTCAAACGTTGCCCGGGTGGGAAACTTCACAGGTCCTTTGGCGACCTTCCCGGATCCCGCCTACTGCATAACAGACCAGAACCAGGTTACGACATGCTTTTCTTCCCGCACTGATTACCTGATTCCGATCAGCTGTCTGGCCTCCGGCCGAGCCACTCCCTTCACTCCAGCAGCCAGCGCCCAAACCACACCCCGCTGCCACATTATGTAAAAGATTATTTCCAAGGCACACCTTCATATTATCAATACAGTTATAAAGAAAATAAGAGAATAATGAAGAACAGTTATGAAATACTATTTGACAGGAAATCAAGAATACAGTTTAAAAGGGGAGTAATTTGAAAATAGAGAAAAATCTGTTTTCAGCTTTTCACACAATTTGCAAATCAACATGGCACTTTGCACACGTTTCTCCACGTAAGACACAGGTATCTGATATGAAGTCACGTGTTAGCTGGTTTAAAACACTGATATTCAAAATGCCTCACACATGGACCAATGATCAAGAAACACGTCCCACCTGACCAAACACCTGATGGCATAATTGTTGGCTCATCAATCAGGATGTTAGCACTATACAAATACCACAGGTGAGTACTTTCTTACAGCAACATGGAAGCCAACATGGAAGCAAGAGCAAGGGGAGGAGGAAGAGGTGGGGTGAGAGTGAGAGGAGAAAGAATGAGAGGTAGAGGTAGAGCTAGAGGGAGAGGACGTGGACAAAGAAGAATACTCTCTAATGAAATGAAATGTTATCAACCATGGTTTGACGATGAGAGGCTGGACAGAGGGTTCAGCCTAATCCAAGCTGATGTACTGTTGCCTCTGTAATCCGGACACTTAGACTTGAAAACAGTAGTTACCAGTTCTTAGCTGAGCTCTGCATAATTCATGATATATCGGTGCTTATATCTGTTGTGTGAAACGTATTTCCTTCATTACTGTAATTGAATTGTTGGCATGTTGCATACTATAACTGAACAAACATCCTGCACAATGTACTGTGGTAAACGTACTGTTATGCAACACAGACACACTGACCAACCACTATATCTTTGTTGTTTATCTGAAGGACTGAGAAACAAAGAGGTGCAGGTGGAAGGCTTAGGATGTTCAATGAGGCACAGGAAGCAGCAGTTACAAACTGGGTTTTGGCAAACAATGCATCACACTTAGAGAGATCCGAAGCATAGTAACTATGTGCTGAGATGCATGTTGCACAATGTTATATTTTCAACATCTCATTTGTATTTCTTCATTTACTGTGTTTCTGTATACTCAAGAAGTCTTTCTCTGCAGAAACCTCTATGTACAGAGCATAGCCCATAACAGATGAAAGTGCTTTAGATGATGCTCAGCAGTGTGTAGCTGGGTGGTCAAACCATCTAGTATTATGAATGAAGTGTGTTATATTTGGTGCAAAAGTTTGCATTTGGTAAGTGTTTGTGTAGTTTTGAGTGCAGTTCTTCATTTAGCAGGAGAAATGAGGTGTTTTGCACTTTGGGTGTGGGGTTTTGTGAATTTTGTTTAGTTTTCTGAGAAACTGAGCAATTAAAAATAAAATGTGTGTTAGCAATCGAAAAAAACTGTAATGCTGCAAAGCTGGGTATTTTGAGCTTGGCGCATGCAGAGGCTAACAACAGCTACTGTAGCTCTAACGCCATCGAATAGGACGTATATTTACCTTCTTTCTCCTACGGGATCGTCGTTGAAGTTGATGATGATGATTGTAAAGAAGTCTTGAAAGCTTTTCAGCCACCAGGCGAGGAAGAAGAAGCGGGCGGCCTGACAGCCTCCTCTCCTCTCCTCGAGCTGGAAGTTCCCTGTTCCCCAGCTCCAGAACACGTTCCAGTGTTAGATGATCATGTGTTTTCGGGGTGCCACCATGCCCCCATCTTCCCACCGCCTCGAGTGATGCCAGAACGTCATCCTCAAGTTTGCGCCATAAGGGAAATGGACTTAACATCAAAGACAGCAAGTTCCGCTGCCCGTTTAAGTCACACAAACACAATACATGTCATCATTATTGTTTCCTAATAAATCATTTTCCACTGTCGTTTCCAGGCTTGAAGCCAAGGGCGCAGTCAATAAAAATGAAAAGAAAAACAATAAAAACAATACACAGTCTGTCGTCTACCCCTCTTTTGAGAGCGGCTACGGCCTCTCTCAAAAGGCGGACATTAGACGGGATTGTGAAGGCACCACCGCCACGCGCATGCGCAGTGTCGGCCGGGGTTGTCAACCTGGGGTACCACCGTGTTCAGACACTAGAGGGCCCCATAACACAACAAATAAAGACACAGAGGGCAGACGAAAGAGATGTGACATCTCTGCTCGCTTTAAGAAGCGAAAAGTGGAAGATGCTCACAGATTCTGCTTGGGTTTTCAAGACAGTAACACGGGGCTACAGGCTCCAATTCGCTGTCACCCCCCCTCGCTTCTCGGGCATTCTGTATTCACAAGCCCGGGGAGAGTCGGCCCATATTCTGGAGCAAGAGATTTTCTTGCTACTAGAAAAGAAGGCTGTATCTATAATACCCGCCGAACAGAGTCAGAGCGGCTTTTATTCCAAGTATTTCCTCGTTCCTAAACGGGGAGGGAACGGAATTCGGCCTATACTAGATTTGAGAGCTCTGAACAAATATCTCAAAAGATACAAATTCAGAATACTCACTCACACATCTCTGTTGCGTCTCGTGCGCCAAAACGACTGGTTCACATCAGTCGACCTGAAAGATGCGTATTTCCACATCCCAGTATATTACCCACACAGGAAATATCTGAGGTTACGAGTACAGAGTCCTTCCCTTCAATCTGTCTCTCAGCCCGCAAGTGTTTGTACGGTGTACGGAAGCCGCGATAGCCCCGTTAAGACAACAGGGTATTCGTCTGGCAACTTATCTGGACGATTGGCTCCTTCTCGCACAGTCGGAGCAAGAGGCTATTACGCAGACAAATGTCCTCGTAAAACACCTGCTCGACCTGGGTTTCATAATAAACACAGAGAAGAGCATGTTGTCCCCAGCCCAGACTGTACTCTCCCTGGGCCTACGCCTGAATTCGGTGCCCTTTACAGCCTGCCTGTCAGCAGAAAGAGTGAAAGCCTTCAGAGCTTGCCTCGCTCATTTCCGGCTACGCAAATATGTTCTCTTCAGATCATGTCTGCGGTTACTGGGGCTCATGGCGTCAGCCATCCTGGTGGTACGACTGGGACGCTTACACATCAGGGAGTTTCAGCGCTGGGTAGCTGCCCTCAGACTGGACCCCGCACGTCATGGCGCGCGGAGAGTGATGGTCACTATGAAATGCGTAATGGCACTGCGCCACTGGCTACACCCGACTTTTCTAGTACGGGGCGTGCCTATGGGTGCTGTCCTATCGCTCCTATCACAGACGCATGTCTGACGGGCTGCGGGCGTATATACGAAGGTCGACCTGTGAGGGGTCTCTGGAGCAGAGACCTCCAACGGTCACACATAAATTATCTGGAGCTTTTAGCAGTGTTCCTCACCCTGAAACGCTTTCTGCCTTTTCTCAGAGGACATCGTGTCCTCGTGAGGACAGACAACACGACCACAATATCGTATATAAACCGTCAAGGGGGTTTGCGTTCTCTCCAGTTACACATGCTGGCACGCAAGCTGATCTTATGGAGCTGCAGACGTCTCCTCTATCTGAGAGCGACGCACGTACCAGGAGTGATGAACCTCGGGGCAGATCTGCTGTCCAGAGGTGCACCACTATATGCGGACTGGACTCTACATCCAATGGTTGTGAGTCAGCTGTGGGTGCGTTACGGCCGAGCCGCGGTAGATCTGTTTGCATCAAAAGAAAATGCTCAATGTCAGCTGTTCTTTTCAATGCGCGATTTAAACGCATCGTTAGGCGTGGACGCGCTCCTTCTGTACGCGTTCCCACCCCTGGCTCTGATACCCCCAACTCTGGACAGAGTGAGAGAACAGCGCCACACACTGATCCTGATAGCTCCGCACTGGCCTGCAATGTACTGGCTGGCGGAGATATATCAGCTGCTGTGCGGGCAGACGTGGCAGCTCCCACTACGCAGGGACATACTGTCTCAGGCGGGGGGGACGATCTTTCACCCACACCCAGAGCGCTTGGCACTATGGGCCTGGCCCGTGAGTGGTACAATCTGAATACAGTGGGGCTCCCTCAGAAGGTGATAAACAGTATTCAGAGTGCAAGAGCTTCCTCCACCAGGTCTCTTTATGACTGTAAGTGGAGGGTGTTTGAGGAATGGTCCCTTCAAAAAGGACACTTCTCTTTTGAATGTCCTGTCGGGGTGATTTTATCATTTCTACAGGACCTAATTGATAAACACAGAGCTTTCTCTACGATCAAAGTGTACCTGGTTGCTATTGCTGCATGCCATGTGGGCTTTGAGGGAAAGACGGCTAGCCAACATCCTTTGGTCTGCCGTTTTATGAAAGGGGCTCGCAGGCTCCTCCCTGTTTCCAGGTCACTGGTGCCCTTATGGGACTTGGCAGTGGTTTTAGATGGGCTCACTCGACCTCCATTTGAACCCCTGGAAGAAGCTGACATGAAACACCTGTCACTGAAGACAGTGCTGTTACTGGCTCTGGCATCTGCCAAGCGAGTCAGTGACATTCATGCGCTCTCTGTACATCATTCATGCACTCAGTTTGCCCCGGGGCAAACGAGAGTGTTGCTGAAGCCCAACCCTGCTTTTATACCTAAGGTGGTTGGCTCATGTACCCCCATTGACATTGTGGCATTTCCTCCGCCGCTGTGTTCCTCTGAGGAACAGCGGCCAAATTTGCTGTGTCCAGTTCGTGCTTTACACACCTATATGGACAGGTCAAAAGAGTTTCGTTGCAATGACCAACTCTTTATATCCTGGGCTAACCCTCAGAAGGGCAAGCCCGTTACCAGGCAACGGCTCTCCCACTGGATTGTGGAAGCGATTGCTCTGGCTTATACGAGTCAGGGTTCGCAGGCACCGACGGGCCTGCGTGCTCATTCTACTCGTGGACTGGCTACATCCTGGGCTTTGTTCAAGGGTGTTTCCATCCAAGACATTTGTGCAGCAGCGAGCTGGTCCTCACCGCTCACTTTTGTCCGCTTTTACAGGCTAGGTGTATCTGCTCCAAGTGTGGCCCGCGCAGTACTGGGCCCCGTGTTGAGACAGGGTTCTACCTGTTAAGTTCTGGTTGTTTTGGTGATTTTCGAGATAAGCATGTCTAGCAATACGGGAGTTTCAATATCCCATAGTGAGACATCGAACGGAGTGTTATGAATGAGAACTATAGGTTCACTTACGTAACCCCAGTTCTCAGAGTAACATGAAGTGAGATGTCTCACCAGACGGCCCTTCTTGCTAAAGCGAAGCGAGAAGAGGTGCTTATTTTGAATGACACTGCGTCGTAGCGCAAGATACTTATAGGTTGGGTGGATTCCCTGACGTAGACGTCAAGATCACCAGCCAATCAGGATTGGCGTAATGAGATTGATGCTTCTGTTTGCTTACGCGTTGAGGCGCATCCCATAGTGAGACATCTCACTTCATGTTACTCTGAGAACTGGGGTTACGTAAGTAACCTATAGTTTCCAGTCGCAAAAACCTTTGACAGTAAAAGCCGCATCAGATGAAGACGTATTTACTTTGAACTGTCTACAGGGGAAACAAAAGGCTGCGTCTGCTTTTAACGAATATTCAAGCCATGGTCTGTTGTAGTACCATGGCAAAAGTGCGCTTCTTTCCTGAAAACAATCTCGCTGGATAACGATCCAGTTTCACCTGGTTGGGTTTATTAACCCCAAGATCATCTGGGGCTGTTGGTCTTTGAGCGGTTGCTGGCCCAAAAGTACCTGTTGTGCTGCAAGGTAGCGTCTGTAGTGGAGGCACCGGCACCGGCATGGAGGAGGAGGAGGATGCTGGCGGGTGTGGTACAGGGTGTGGCAATGCAGGTGGTGATGGTAGGGGCACAAGGAGCTGTGCCTCGGAGGACAGCGTTGGCGGCTTGATGAGTCAAGGATTGGGCTCGCTAACTCAGCCCTGGGGTTTGCCGAGGTCAAGCTTGTGACATTAAAGCGTGCTGCTGCAACGGCAGGTGCAGGGTCGCCAGCAGCACCATCGGCTGCAGTTCTTTCATCGCTATTTCGTTTGAATAAATCTTTAGACCTTTTAAGCCAATTTCTGATGTCCGTTTTTTAAAATTCAAACAGAAATGGGAGTCTACAGAATGCACAATAAACAAATCCAGAATAGGCGGCAGAGTGTGACGCTGTGATTGGTCTAAATGTGGACGAATCACAAATCACAACAGACACATGAATTTATTTATTTATTTTTTACTATCTGACATCACATACATCGTAGCATAAAAGTTCACCGTTTATTTATAATAAAAAATTAATTAAAAAATGTAAATGTTATAAATAATAAAAAACTTGTTTATTGGGGGAGGGCAGGAATGTCAAATGGGAGGGCCTGACCCTCCCACGGTGCCGGGCATGACTGTAAGGTAGCTTCTAGCTTCATGTCGAACAGTAAGTCAACCTTTTCCAGAGAGCTTTCTTTGAAATCACCAGGTAACGCTAAAAAACATTACATTTAGATTGTATGACGAAGTGTTTATTTAGGCCCATTCCCAAACCGCCCCCTACACCCTACCCCTCCGTTTGCGCGTTCACGCGGAGGGTCCGCCATATTGAGGGCTGTTCCAAAGCAACGAGTGCGGAGCGGTGTGGAGGGGGAGTGGGCTATAAAGCCCTCAAAAAGCGAGTCTGCAGCGGTGCTGACTGGAGACCGGTCTCTACCTGACCGGAGTCACGCTGTGTGTGTCCGTCAGGAAACACGCTGTTTACAAGTAGTTCCAGCAAACATCCACTGATAAACTGCAATGTTAACAACCTTATGATAACCTGATATGTTTTAACTTAGGATCATACCTGTGTTCAGTCTAGAAAAAGGTAAATGTGTGCATTTTATTATAAAGTTGTGTATATTTACAGACCGTTGCAAAAACTAAGAAGCTTGTAAACATCAGGTTTAAAACTAAAAGAGCTTTGGAAAACAATGAAAGATGTTTGGAGTTTTATTTGAGTTATTCATTTAAACTTTTTGTCTAAAAAAAAGATGATGATGCTGATTTGAAACCGTTGTTACATAGTTACGGCATTTCCTGTTTCTGCCGGAGAGAGGGGAGGCCGTCCCAAAGCTTGCTGCTGTATTTACTCCCTCCATCTGACAGGAGGGAGCCTCGTTGATCTGCGAGTGTGGCTACAGACGGAGTTCACTCCGTCACGGAGGGGTAGGGTTGAGGGAGTGGTTTGGGATTGGGCCTTAATATCTCTGGCTAGCTATAGCTACTTGCTAACGGTTTAGCTTACCCACGCGATTAAAAGTAACGTCAATGTAGCTGTAATTTATGCTTTGCTTACATGTTCGCATAACTTGGAAGTTTACTGACATTTACATACCTTGTTTACCTGGCTCAAGTGGTGGCTCTGGGGTTGTTGTGTGAGCCACCACTTGAGAATTGTCGTCTTTTTTTAGAAAACATTTTCTTATGTCCATCTTCAAAAACTCTTGAGTCCGACTGACAGTTTAAACATTGTACCTGTCAGCCAATAAGAAAGAGTTATTTCCATTCAACTCTCTGGTTGGTCTGGTGTCTTGCCTCTGTTGCGTTCACTGAACACGGGAAATTAAAATTCTTCCGTACTCTCATGATGAGGTTCAGGTAAAGCACGGTTAATGTATTATATTAGTGAGGAAGAATTGTCCGGGGCTAAAGAAAAAACACTACTGGCCATCACTGTGGGCTAAGCCCCTATCGATCGATCAATCAATCAATCAATCAATCAATGTTGATTTATATAGCCCAATATCACAAATGTTACATTTGTCTCAGTGTTCTTCACAGTTTGTACAGAATATCAGTATAACAATACCACACACTCTGTCCTTAGACCCTCACATCGTACAATGAAAAACGTCCAGAGAGAAACCCCACAGTTTAAAGGCAGGGGCGGCGGGTACTGTAGGCTAGGGAAGGCAGCCTTCCCAAATATTTGTGTCACTGCATCCTGGTAAAAGAAAAATATAATGTATAATGTTTGTGTCTTTGACATTAGCGCTGCTATGCAGCCACCTGTGCCCTGCACTACGAAGCCAGTTCAACAGACCCTGGATATGTTTGAGTTATTAACTAACCCTAAAAACGAACTCTCGCTAAGCGGTCCTACAACGCTGGTTATCAACTCGGTAAATCAAGCAAGGGTTTCTCTCTCCAGCTGAGAACGCGTTCACGTGAAAGGGGCGGGGTTAGCAACATTTGACCAATCCCAAACAGGAACAAGTGTAGCCTACTGACAGCGCAGCGTCACACTTCATTAATGAAAAGTAAACTAATATTAGACAAATATGAATTTTAAACACCCATGACTTAAACATATAATCCAGGATACAAGTCACATATTGCACCTGCAGGGTGAATACAGCTGGTAACAGAAACAGTGTTTGAATGCGTACATTATGATATCACTGCCCCGTCTAAGACCTGACTTTAATTGCATTGGACTCGAGTGTTTCGTCAAACTTAATGTGTTGCTTAAAATAATACTTCTGCATACAGTATGTGACAATGTAAGTGTTGGCCAGATACGGCTCGAGAAGCTAACTCAGATAAGGAAATATATGATATAGTATGATATTAGCCTATATGATCGATGACCTGATTGATAATGTGATATGAATGATAAGTGCGACACGTCGGCATCTTCTCTTCATACGGCAGTTTAAACTCCTTTATACTTAATAGATATAAACTCTGCACACTGAGCCGTTGTCTCTGATCAGGCGGTGCTTTCACTGAGTTGATCTCTTTTCTATAGACTCCGGAGGCAGGCAGCGTCAGGTAAAACAAGTTATTTAGCCTTCCCAAACCTGAGCCTCACGTGCCGCCTATGTTTAAAGGGGAACATGGGAGAAACCTCAGGGAGAGCAACAGAGGAGGGATCCCTCTCCCAGGGCGGACAGACGTGCAATATAGATGCCGTGTGTAAATTGAAAAGATAAATACATTTACAACATAGGTAGTCCAAATGTTTGGAAATGAGTGTGTCTATAATAATAAGATGAATCCACGAGGATATTGTTACCTTTTTACAAACGGTATCTCGGCACCGAAACCGTAGTTTAGAATACACACCGGTGGTTTCTGACTTGGCTCGTTGTCAGCCGGTAACCAGCTGCCCAGACATTTCGAGGGGGAGAAGTATGGAAATGTGGCCTTCGGGTGCCGTGGGAAGAACCTCCGTTTATTCACGTTACATTGACACTTTATTGCATACATACAGACGAGTTACTTTTCCTTTTCTGACCACTTTCTCTTTTCCGTTTCGTCTCTCTCTTCATAACTCCGCACTTCGCCTTGGCCATCACATTTCACACACACAGACTCCTAAACTTTCTTCTTCTTCTTCTTCTTTTCTTTAATGGCGAATCTTCTTCTTCTTCTTTTCTTTAATGGCGAATCGCTTCCACTTGGAGCATATATCGCCACCTACTGTTGAGTTATTACATGTTCATATTAAATCCTTATCCTCAGACCAATGCTTTTGAGGAATTTGAAGATCAGCTTGTTTGCTTCATTTCTTGATTTACTTTCGTATATTGCCTTGAAATCCATGTCCTTGATGTTGAGTTGTTCCAGTGCAGTTTTCAGAATGAATCTTTGTCTGTTATAATCCGGGCAGCTAAAAAATACATGATGTATTGTCTCTGGTTGTTGGCAACCATCACAATTGCCATTTGGATGTTTTCCAATCAGATGCAGTGATGAGTTTAGTCCAGAGTGTCCCAATTGTATCCTGCTGTTAATGCTCTGTTCTCTTCTACTACTCCCCCAAGTGCTTCCTGTTCCTACTTCCCTTTGTATCTGGTATAAATGTCTTCCTTTGGTGTTACTGTCCCATAGTTTTTGCCATTGTTGCTTGATAACCACTTTTGTAAAAGATTTTACTTCTGCTCTACTGATGGGTACCATAATATCGATCTGGTTTGCTTTCAAACCACATTTTGCCAGTTGATCCACCAGTTCATTCCCTCTAATACCCACATGCGCTGGAACCCACACAAATTGAACATAAATTCCCAGATGAACTAACCTAAACATGATTTGTAAAATGTCATGTAAAATATCCTGACGACATTCTGAAGAGAAGTTGTTTATACTCTCCAGAGCTGCACTGGAGTCAGAGCAAATGACCACTCGCATTGGCTGTATTTCCTCTACCCACTGAAGTGCTAGAGAGATAGCCATCATATCTACTGTGTATACTGCAATGTGATCACTTGTACGCTTTCCCACTTTGACTTTTAACTCAGGAACATAAAATGCACAACTAGTTAGACCATTTTCTGGATTTTTGGATCCATCAGTAAATATTTTTATAAAGTGCCCATATTGTTCATGTAGAACAGTGTTCACATAAGCCCGTAGATTGATTTTGTTTTTCATTGAATGTAACAGTTTCAATAGTGATAAATCTACTATAGGTTGAGGTAGCAACCATGGTGGAACAGCTGATAACAACACCGTCTGACTAATATTCCATTCTTTAACTTTGAATTCCTTACATATTTCCGAAACACAAACACAAAAACTTTCTTTTTTTCTTTTGTTACTTTCCCAACTTGTTTGTACAGTTTGTTTAGTAGGGTGAGTATCTTTATGACCCTGTAGATTTGCCAAGTAATTAACAATTAACTGCTTTCTCCTCAAAGAAATAGGTACTTCTCCGACCTCTACCTGAAGTGCCGACACTGGTGTAGATCTTACTGCCCCACAGCATATCCTTAGTGCTTGTGCCTGGACTCTATCTAATTTTTGCAGAGAAGAATATGCAGCTGAACCATACACTATTAGTCCGTATTCTATGGCTGATCTAATTAAGGCTGTGTATACGTTCCTCAAAGCAGCTTCATCAGCCCCCCACTTAGTGCCTGCCAAGCACCTCATTACATTTATCTACTACTTTATCAATGTGAGTACTCCATGTGACTCTCTCGTCCAACCATATTCCCAGAAACTTTCTTTAGATCTTGTCCATAAAGTTTTAACCTAACCTCCTCACCTATCCTTTTCCTCGTAAAAAATAAAGTTTCAGTTTTTTCCACCGACAATCTAAACCCCCATGTCAGAGACCAGCTTTCAATTTCCGTAATGGCTTCCTGAATCTTAGCTACAATATATTTTACATTTCTGCCGCTTTTCCAAATAGCTCCATCATCTGCAAAAAGTGACTTACCAATATCAGATCCTACTTGTGTATATATATCATTGATCATGATAGAAAATAAAAGAGGACTGATGACACTCCCCTGCGGGGTTCCATTTTCAACTTCATGCCTTCGAGAATATGAATTGCCAACTCGGACTCTGATGGCACGGCCAAACAAAAAATCCATAATCCAATTATATACATTACCTCCCAGACCCATAATGTCCAGTTTTATTAATAATCCTTCCTTCCACATCATATCGTAAGCTTTTTCCACATCAAAGAATAGAGCTACAACACACTCCTTGTTCGCTTGGGCTTTCCTGACTTCAGACTCCAGGCACAGCAGTGGATCTAAAGTACTCCGCCCTCTTCTAAACCCACTCTGATAAGGAGTCATTAGTTCATTTTTCTCAATGTAGTATGTTAGCCTTTCTGTTATCATTCTTTCCATAACTTTACATAAGTGTGATGTCAGAGCTATAGGTCTATAACTGCCTGGACTGGTTGGATCTTTCCCAGGTTTCCTAATAGGAATAATGACTGACTCTTTCCATATTATTGGCAGCTTCCCTTTCTCCCAGATCTTATTGTACATCTCCAGCAGCTTTCCTAATGCAAAATCACTTAATTTGGTCAACATTATATAACATACATTATCTTTCCCAGGAGCAGTCATTTTACACTTACTTAGTGCTCTTCTCAACTCTTGAATAGAGAAAGGTATATTTACAACACTCTGCGACGAATGTCTTTCTTCATATACATTAGGATGTTCATCTAACACTTCCTGCCTCCTGATCTTACCTTCTTCTGTCAAATTTTCCGAAGAATGAACTTTGACAAAATATTTTGCTAGAATTTCTGCCTTCTCCAAAGCACCAGTGGCAACTTCCCCTCCAATCTCTAATACTGGCAGGTTACTCTGCTGTCTTATTCCCCTCATCTTCTTAATCATTCCCCATACTTTATCTAATGGTGTAGTTCTCCCAATACTTGAACAGAATCCTCTCCAACACTCCCTTTTTGCTCTTTTAACAATGTTCCTTACCTGAGCCTGTGCCTTTTTATATTCTAATAAATTATGTAATGAATGTGTCTTTCTTAGCTTTCCAAACAGCCTGATTTTGTTTCGGTTTGCATCATTACAGTCTTTGTTCCACCACGGTACCATCTTAACACATTTACTAAGTTTACCAGTTTTATTCCCAATAGTTTGATTAGCGCTTTTAATTATATTTGAAGTAAATTGCTCATTTATTTCATCAATACTTCCTGCCATATCAATCTGATCAAATTCATTATCGCACAATTTAGCAAACATCTCCCAATTTGCTTTAGAAAAAGTCCATCTCATGATACCGTCTAGCTCAACCACATGATTTATATCAAGCTTGATTATAATCGGAAGATGATCACTCCCAATACTGTTATTTGCCAATACTCCCCAACTGCTACCAGAAGCTAATTCACTTGATACAAGAGTTAGGTCGATCACAGACTCTGTTCCATCTCTAAAATTGATCCTTGTACCTTGCCCATTATTTAAACAAACTAATTCCTTTGCCTCCATTAAATCCTCCACCACCTGTCCGTTGTAATCTGTTGATCTCCCTCCCCACATTGTATTATGTGCATTAAAATCACCACACCATATTATTTCATTTCCTTGGCAAAGACTGTCTAATTCCTCTATTTTGAGTTTATTACATGGATTATAAAAATTCAGGACACTAATTTTCCTTTTATTAATCCAAACTTCTTCACCCACTATTTCTAAATCATGACTGTTCTTAAATGTTAGCCTACTATAAGACATGACTTCTCTGATAAAGATTGCACATCCCCCTCCCTGGCCATCATTTCTATCTTGTCTTATAGCAGTATATCCCCCAATTATGAAGTCCAAATTAGTCTTCAGCCATGTTTCTTAAATACAAATAACGTCTGGGTTTTTTTTCTGGTTTTTCTTTTAACTGATATATATAGGTCTTGAATTCTTGTCCATTTGCGATAAGGCTTCTAGCATTCCATTCCATCTTTATTTTCTTTCACCGAACATTATTACTTTGCTTATCGATGTTTATATACATATTTTGGGTCCTTTTAAAATTATTATAAACTTATTTTATTTTATTTATTTTATACTGAATAAAAAACCTGCCCCAAACATTTCCCCTGGGATATATAA
>NC_136902.1:88930006-89050006 GCF_949606895.1 Notothenia rossii | reverse complement strand
ACTCATCCATTCACATCTTATTGCCATGATTAGATTACATCTAATGCTATTACACGGCTCCCATCTCTCTCCCCACCTCTGTCCCTCTCCCTCCCTCATCATGGATTTCTTGCAGATCTTATTAGTGTGTGATGCGGACCAGGTCTCTGGATTTATGAACCCTCAAGACTTCTCTCCTTTAATCTCCCTCTCCTCCCTTCCTGCATCTGTCCATCCATCATTCCCAGGGTTGGCTTGGGCGGAAGAGTATTAATCCCTCCATCCCATCCCTCACTCCTGTGGACAGATGAGGAGGCGGAGGAGGGAGATGGGGATGGAGATGGGAGGAGGAGGAGGAGGAGGAGGAGGAGGGGTGGAGGGAAGCAGAACTCAGATTACATTTCATAATATTTCTGTAGCAATGTGGGGAAGATATGGAGATGCATAGCAGGTAATGTATGCAGATTTACTAGATGATGGGTCACTTCTCTGATACCTTCAACAGGTCTGAGGATGAGAAGCAGAGGCTGCAGAGCGAGTGTGTGTGGGCGGAGTGCAGAGGCTACGGATGGGACGATAAACAACTGTGTGTGTGTGTGTGTGTGTGTGTGTGTGTGTGTGTGTGTGTGTGTGTGTGTGTGTGTGTGTGTGTGTGTGTGTGTGTTTGTATGTGCATGCTGTGCGGGGTTAACGGGGTCTATGCAGAAAAATGTCAACATGCAAAGTGGCATCTCTGCTAAAGGGCATCAGAGCCGGCATCCTGTTACCTGTTGATGTGCACAGGATGCTTTTTTTCCCCTTCAGTTTGAGCGGAGGTGAAGGCGCAAAGTCAGGTCAGTATACGGAGGTAGAAAACTAAATGTATCCTTCTTTTACCAATTATGTTTCCTACTTGAATTACGACCGAACATGCATCCAAAAACTAGTTGTATGGGCCCTTTCTGTTCTAATGTTGACACACACACACACACACACACACACACACACACACACACACACACACACACACACACACACACACACACACACACACACACACACACACACACACACACACACACACACACACACACACACTGTATTTGACAGAATGCAATAAGCGTTGGGAAATCAATTTGGGTGATTAGCAGTAATGGTAGTTTTATGTTGGTTTATTTCTATTTCTATTTTGAGATGTTTCTATTTCAGAATTGTTTATTTCTACTCTTTTAATTTGTTATGATTATGCAATGCCTTGTTTTGTTTGATGCTGCTCCAACAAACAAAATAAAGTCCATCTTATCTTCTCTTCTCTTCGGACATTGAGAGTCCGGTCCTCGCAGGGCAAGTTTTCCAGGCATCGTGTTACCTGTTGATGCACATGTGCACACGCCGCTTTTTTATTTCGTGTTAGCGAAGGACAAGGCGAACAGTCAAGGTCAGTAAAAATGGAGGTAGAAAACGATATACGCAGGTGAAGATGTATCATTCTTTTACCAGATGTTTCTGACTCACAACAGAATTTGCATTTACAAGCAGATCGAAGGAAACGGGTTTCATTTTTTGTCAGACATTTATTTTTCTGGCCTCTTCCTGTCTAAACGTTGATGCTTTTCTCACCAACACACACACAGTATTCGACTGAATCCAATACGCTTCGGGAAATCAATTGCAGTGATCAGGACATTTAATGAGTCCGGACAAATGTAGCAGGAACAAATTCAGAGTAAAAAGGGAAGAGTTAAACCTTTGACCAGCCGCCTCTGCTCCTCCCCCCCCTCCACCCTGCAGCCCTATAGCAGTGACAGGTAGATTAAGGGGTGTGATAGATGCCCCTCTCTGTATCTCCCTCTCTCCCCCTTTTCCCTCCCCTCCATCCATCATGGCGGCTGGTGTAATTGCGGCTGCGTGGGGCTGGCAGAGGGAGCCTCCATCCATCTCCTTAACAACAAACAGTCAGGAGGACGGATTGCGCTGCAGCTCCCCAGTTAATCTCCATCTATAAGAGGGAGGTGGTGGGGGGGGGGGGGGGTGGAGAGGAAGAAAATAACAGAAGGGGAGAAAGGCAGTGTTGGCTTACTATAAACAAAAAGAGATGGAGAGGGGACGAAAAGGAAGAAGATGAAGACCTTTTTACAAACATACAACATATACTTCCAACAAAGTGCCTAATTGTTGAGAAAAAACCAATCACGTAAAAAACTATCCAATAAAAACTTCTGCAAAATCCAATGTTCCTCAATAACAGAACATACAATGTCTTTATAGCACCAAGGCTGCTTCAAAGTGTCTAAATCACCTATCTGAAATAAAACTTTAGCTCCAGTCTGGCCCGGATGTTACAAAGCCACGTTGCCTCGGCCTCCTGCCCTTTCCCTGCTGATATCAACGGCCATTTTTGTCTCACCTGAGAGACAAGAACCACGATGTGATGATTACACTTCATCATCAGATCGACTCAGCTCCATCTGTAACATCAACCGGGACAACTATAGAGAACCGCAGTGACGCGTCCTAAAACCTGGAAGTAAACTCCTTCCGGTTCCTTCGACAAAAACGCAATGCAATTTCTCCATAAGATTTAGGAAAATAGCTGAAATAAGGTCTGTGGTTGAAACACATTTAAGAAACGGATCACGTTTTGTTCAGCCGGATAATCTCCACATGTCTACCCTACTTTTATCATTTTCGAATCCTAAATCTAGTCACCAAAAGCAAAATGCTAACGTTATGCTATAAAGGAACTACAGCAGGGTCGCTGCTTCAACGTCACGCCGACCTAAGACCCTTTGATGTTTTTTTATTTTGATATACTTTATTAATCCTCGTGGGGAAATGGTTTCTCTGCATTTGATCGATCCTAGTGTTAGGAGCAGTGGGTTGCCATTTTGAACGGCGCCCGGGGAGCAGTGTAGGGAACGGTGCCTTGCTCAGGGACACCTGGGTAGCACTTGGTCTTCCCAGGACTTGAACTGGTGACTTTCCAGTTGCCAAGCCAACTCCCTATCGACTTCGCCACCACCGCCCATCCATATTCCATATTCAAAACTACAGATTGAAGCGTTTGTTTGAATAGTCTGCAGGAGGCAGGAGGCAGGTACTTGCTTTCAAGCAGAACACGGGCAAACAAACTTAGAGGAGTGTTTACGTGTTCGGCGTAATGACGTATAACGGCCTCGACAACTTCTGAAGTCCTATTCAGCCACTTGGTAACAACCATCGTTTTTCAGACACGTCAACTCTTCAGAAGTCACCAGTGGGGTCACTGCTGATGGATTTAATGTCCTAGAACAAAACGTGATCCGTCTCTTCGATGTGTTTCAACGACAGACCTTATTTCCAGCTATTTTCCAAAATCCTTTGAAGAAATTGAATTGCTTTTTGTCGAAGGAACCGGAAGTGTTAAAAATGCTAACTTGCTTCCGGTTTTAGGACGTTTCATTGCGGTTCTCTATTAAGACAAGATACAAGGGAACAAAGATTGAACAAAACATCACTACACTGCACGGAAGAAGACGAAGAAGGAAGGAGAAGAAGGAGACTTTATTAATCCCACACGATATACCGTTTTCTCTGTACACACATGCATCTAAAAGAACACAAATGAGGCCGGAAACAAACACATTCTTATAGAGGGAGAGAAACTAAATAAAGGAAAACAAACTACAGGATAAATGTGCAAACGGGTAAAGCTATTATTTTCTCCCTGCATGCCGTAAGCAGCAGCGATGTAGGGAGGAAGGGAGGGGGAGAAAATGGATGTCTATACTTCCAGACGACCCAGAAACTAGAGAGGCTCAGGCTCATAAAAATGCACTCTGCTCCCCCTCTCTGTTCCCTTCCCTTATCCTGGTTCTCCGCACCTCGCTCCATCACTTGACTCCCTCCTTCTCCCTTTCTCGCTCAGCTCTCTGATGTTTTTGGGCCGTTGTACCCAGGGGTCACGGCAGCCATATTTTCTTAATGGCGGAGTCACTGGAGTCAACAAGGCTGGGTGGCCTGTTACCTCATACGCTCACTCCGGTAGAAACTGGACTTTTCAGCGTGGTCTGTGTGTTACCATGTAATGGGATCAACAGCTGGCCATGTCCTATTTCTGTTTGCACCATCGATTTTATAGAGTTGGGCAAAATGTGTCCTTAAACCCTGGAAATGAGTTCACATTTTACCACTTCTGGTTCCCTTGTTTTAAAGTTGTTTTTTGTAACGTTTTGGTTAGATGCCTGAAATAATGTTGGTCAATGCTCATTGACGGACATTTTGGTTGTATGCACCACTGAGAAACGTACATTGAAATGATGTTGTATCCAGTTCTCTTTATACATCCATGTTTGTACCTCTTGGAATTGGATTTACGCTACAAAAATCAACAGATCTTGTTTTTACTTTCTGCAATATTCAAAAGTCCAATGGTAAAATCGCTTTGCTTGTCCTCAGAGGATGAATTACGAGGCTCACTCCCGGGTCGGCTAACCCCCCACCCTCACCACCTCACCACTCTATAAAAGCCACATAGGACAAGTTTGTATAAAAATAAACATCGGACATCTTTTGTGAGCCAACTAGTCAGAACTTTACAGTGGTCAATTCTACTTCTAATCTGTCTCAGATACAAAGACACGTCCAGTCTTGCAGGTAAACATCCACACACACACACGCACACACACACACACACACACACACACAGACAGACAGACAGACAGACAGACAGACAGACAGACAGACAGACAGACAGACAGACAGACAGACAGACAGACAGACAGACAGACAGACAGACAGACAGACAGACAGACAGACAGACAGACAGACAGACAGACAGACAGACAGACAGACAGACAGACAGACAGACAGACAGACAGACACACACACACACACACACACACACACACACACACACACACACACACACACACACACACACACACACACACACACACAGAAAGACAGACAGACAGACAGACAGACAGACAGACAGACAGACACACACACACACACACACACACACACACACACACTCTGCTAGCTGCTTCCTGTTTTCTATCCCAGGGCATCGCCTGCAGTGAGGCCCGACTTAGAAAGGAGCACGTTGACACTGACCCTGCAGCACGCAAGCAAGAAAGTAAGTCAAGTACACACAAAGACATGGACACACACACACACACACACACACACACACACACACACACACACACACACACACACACACACACACACACACACACTGCTGTCATGAAAACACTTGCATGCTGTAGCCCGAGTGCAGAAACCCAACAGGCCCGGGTGCAGAGGAGCGAGCACTTGAGCTCTGACAGCGAGTGACGAATAACTGCAGCAGCCTTGACATGCAGAATGAACCTCTCTGACTGATATCACACTGTGTGCTGCAGGAAGGAGGCTTTTCCTACAGGAGAGCTCCATCACAGGAAGTTAGCCCTCAGTCCAGAAGCCATGTCTTTACATTATAACCAGCCAACACATGCATGAAGCTGTCGACAAATCAGAGTGTCGATACAAACATGCAATTGATTTGCTGCTGCTGCAACATGATGCTCAGATTTGCAGATTTGAGATAGTTACACTCAAAGAGGATAACACACTCTTTGGAAGGAAAGAAAAAAAAAATATTATATAGATACCCTGAGAAGGAATATCTTCAGTCGTGTTGATACATATCAATAATATCTGTATTTGTCCCTCATGTGCAATGTATCACCACAATCATTTCCTAATTTGTGATGAACAAAGTACATCTAACTAACTATCTATATATATATATATCTAATTATCTATCCATCCATCCATCTACCTACCTATCTATCTATCTATCTACCTATCTATCTATCTATCTATCCATCTATCCATCTACCTACCTATCTATCTATCTATCTATCTACCTACCTACCTACCTATCTATCCACCGACCTATCTATATCTATCTATCTATCTACCTACTGTACCTATCTATCTACCTACCTATCTATATCTATCTACCCATCTATCTATCTATCCATCTATCCATCTACCTACCTATCTATCTATCTATCTATCTACCTACCTACCTACCTATCTATCCACCGACCTATCTATATCTATCTATCTATCTACCTACTGTACCTATCTATCTACCTACCTATCTATATCTATCTACCCATCTATATATCTATCCATCTATCTACCCATCTATATATCTATCTATCCATCTATCTATCTATCTATTAGTAGAGTATTAAAGTTATTATCCTTGCCTTTGCAAAAAACTGGGTTTGTGAATGTATTGGTATTGATTTACAGAAATGTGGTTTTGTTATATGCACTTTGAGCAAATATATAATCCCTTGGTTTACGCAAAGTCTCAGTATGTTATGTTTTCATTTATCAATGATATTACGATTAACTAAAGAATGTCTTTGCCCTTCCAAAAAGACAGGACAGTCATTTACTTTAATTAAGAGATTTCACCTCGTCTTAATGAATTCCCCCTTACTGTTTTATGCAGGATGTCATTTTAACTAAATCTTGATCTACAGTACCTTTAAGTGTGATAATATGCAACGTGTGTGTATGTGTGTGTGTGTGTGTGTGTGTGTGTGTGTGTGTGTGTGTGTGTGTGTGTGTGTGTGTGTGTGTGTGTGTGTGTGTCTTCTCTGGGACAACACACTGCAGTTGTGTTACCTCTCAGCACAGGCTTAACAATGTTGTGTTAAAAATGGGTTGTCGTTAACATATTCAGCTCTGAAAACGAAGGTGTTATCCCAAGGACTGGAGGAGGCGTGATACAAAATGACAGATCCTCAAGTGTTTGTGATGCTAATGAGAGCAATCTACATGTTTAGATAATGTTCTGTTAGATAACTTTTAGAAAGTTAAGATTTATGGTGCAGAGTCCTGAAGAAAAACAGCTGAACAAGTCACTCTTAATCATTGAAATATAAGTGTTGCTAAGTATTTAAGTGCACTTACTCAAGTACTTAAGTACAATTTTGAAAGACTTTCATTTATGCTAGTTTTTGCTTAAAGATAAATGGTGTACTTTTACTCCACTCCATGTAGCCTATTTAACACCTTTAGTTACTTCTCAGATGTGGATGAATGATGTGAAATATAATCAAGTGTTAAATCAGACTTTAGTTCCACCTGGAGTAAATCCACCAGCCACCCTGCAGTATACAAAGTCATTCAGACTAGCTGCACCTTTACCAGCTTTGAGAACACTTTCATGATCAATCATTATAAAACATATCATATCTATTATTCTGAAATGGACCAATCTGCACAATGACTACTTTTACTGTCGCTACTTTCACTATATTTTGATGAGAATACTTTTCTACTTTTACTTAACATTTTGAGAGTATTCTTACACTCTGGTACTTATACTTTTACTCAAGTACAAGATCTGAGTACTTCTACTTTTACATAAAGATCTGAGTACTTCTCCCACCTCTGATACATTTTGTAAAGGTCTCCCAAGGACAAAATGAGTGAGCCTGTGAACACGGATTCCTCAGATGATTTGCCTTCAGTGTTAATCCTTTTCATGCAGCCTGTTAACAAAGTGAAAACAAGCCCTTGGATCGCCTTTTCCAGTCCATTCACGGCTCAGTGTAGGGGGGTGGAGACTGTGATCCCCCCCCTGCAGGAAACCAGCCCCCCCGCTGAGTTAAAAGACCCCTGGCTGTAGGGCCGGTGCGTGGCTCTCACACAGGCCGCCCACCGAGCCTCCTGCCCGGCCGCTGATTGAAGTGCAGCCGCCTGTTGGCCCCTCGCAGCGGGACCGGGGCAACAGCAGCGATTTGAATAATTGTTATGTTACTGAGCTGAGGTGACATTTACAACACAAGACGGCCAGTTTAGCTATGCCACCAACACGTTAAAAGGGGTTCAAATGAAACTTTCTCACGGTAATAGCTCTGTTTTCTCACCTCCTCCCAATCAACAAGAAAAGAAGAGGGCCATTTGGAGTCTGTCAAAAGGCTTACTGACAATTGATTGACAACAAAACTATAAAACACTTGGAAAGCTGTTATCAGCCTGTACCGTGTCATCGAGCACGCTCGGAAGCTTATTTATGATCCGATGTGAAGAGGATTAAAACACTTATTATTTACTGATCATGACTTTAATTACTCTTAAAACAAGCGACTCTAAAACAACATTAAGATGATTTCTTATTGCGCAATTTCCTGATTCTGATCACATTATAAAATTGCATATATCTGCAATGTGATGCAAATAGACACTTTCTTATTTTGACTGGCTAAATTGATAAGAAAATCCTTAATTTGATCATATTATAAAAGTGCATAGGCCTACTTGCAATGCGATGCATACAGATTGTTTTTATTTCCTTTTCATACGAATTAAGAAATATTTGGCATTCTGCATTCTTGAGGATTCACTTAAGATAGACAGATAGACAGACGGATACTTTCTTTAATACCTTACACTAAAGAATGCAGCATGCCAAACATTTCGTAATTCGTATGAGAAAAGAAGTGAAAACAATCTGTATGCATCGCATTGCAAGTAGGCCTACGCACTTTTATAATATGATCAAATTAAGGATTTTCTTATCAACTTAATCGTTTCACCATGGGTTTAATGGACTCTGTTAAACATGCTCAATCCCACTAGTGAGCGTTATCACGGGTCTTTCTCCCGGGTTATCCCGAGATAACGGTGGTGCAGCCGAGGCAGGTATGTGGAGAAAGCGGCGAGGGATGCAGGAGTGATATCAGCCCGGAGGAGAGGCGAGATAAAACCATCGAGGGGGTCCTCCTTCTTCTTCTCTGTTGTTTGTGTGTGTGATAAGGAGGAGGAGTAAAGGGATGGAGGGAGGAGGGCCAAAGAGACCCCGTCGCGTTTTGACCCTCGGAAACCTCCCCACACACCACTAACACCACCACTCCTCTTCCTCCTCCTCCTCCTTCTTCTTGTCCTCTTGAGACAGAAAACCCCTATCAAGTCGTGACATATTCCAGCCTGTCGCCGTATATGCAGCGCGGACAGCAAGCACAAGGAGCCAAAAAGCTAAAAGGGACGCTTTCTGCCCACAAACCCTCCCGTAAAACCGAGCATCCCCGACCCGGAGCGAGAGGCGCACCAGGCGGGGGCGAGAAGCTGCAGGAACCGGTACATCCTCCCGGAGCTTCGGACCACACCGACCCGAACAGGACTGGATATTTACCCTCTCGGTGGGACATTTTTTTTACACCGTTTACCGGAAACATAAACCAATAATAGGCTGCGAGTTTTATTATGTACAGCGTTCATTACCGCTGAGTGCATTATGAACCATTACGCTCACATCGACCAGTGTAAACAAGGACCATCAAATCTCCCATCATAATGCTGTAATATAAAACGCGATGGGCTCGGAGTAAACACACACACATACACACACACACATATACACACACACATCACACACATACACACACACACACACACACACACACACACACACACACACACACACACACACAGCTCTTCACAGTTTTTCTAACCACAGTATTGTTTTTGTTTGTATGCGTTTTGTGCATGATTATCATGTTTACAGCCTCATGCAATAAAAACAATAATATTTTTTTTTACTTTTAGTTCCAGGACCAGAAGAAGGGGGCAAAGCTCGCTGGACTAGCCGAGCAGAGCATCATCTTCTCCGGTGTAGGACTGGCTCTCGGGTCGCATGGAGAAGAGGGTATGTTTGCTGAATTTTCTTTTAAAAATGATAATGATTTACACCAGATTGTGGCAGGGTAACACACCCTTTATAACAAAAGAGAGGAGGTTAATTAGATAAGCATCATAATGGGGGCATATGTTGGGAATCCTCTGTGCACTGATGGCTCTCTGCTCGGGTGTAGCAGCCATAAAAACACGAGGCCCGCTGGAAACAGACTAGTGGACTGCACTGGCATGGACTTCATGTTTAGGGAACAACAACATGCAAAACCTGCCTTTCTTTTGCACTGAAAACTAAAATAAAAGCTGCTTATATATATTTGTGTGTATTTGTAAGCGCTTTACGGTGCTGCAAAGTTACAATTTGACCAGGCATAATCCCTAATTGACGTGCATTGGAGCTCGACTAGGTTGTGTATTTAACATGCAATGTAGATAGCAGAAATGTGTGAAAACACTTAACGAGGAAATGTTTTAAGATCTAATATCTCTCCCTCCTCTGAGAATAATATAGATGTATTGTGCAATGTCAGTCAGGCGTAATGATGGCACGCATGGGTTAGAGTGGTCATTCAGAGAGAGCTTGGGAAGTAGGCGAGTTATTTTTTTTTTGCCCTGCATGCATGCTGGGGGTGGAAAAATATACATAATTGTCCAGGAGAGCAATAAGACATGTACAGTGTGATATAAAAATCACTGCTGTATACAAATATAGCAGAGAATAACGAGCTAAGGAGAAGAGGAACTGTGCAATACACACAAACAAAAGCTAATCCATTCAACAGCTTAAACTAAACGTGGGGTCAATACATAATAAAATAGCTCATTGCTGGTAAAAGTAAAAATACTTTCTGGGTGTTTATTTAAACAGACACAGGTCATACACAATTACTGCATGCTAAACAGTGAGGATGTTAGGCCTGTGTTTCACTGAGCCACTCAACTTTTTACATTTTATTTTCGATGTTCATAAGGCTGTGAAATAAACATATGGTGACGTTTTAAGAAATGCATGTCTAGTGTTCGTCTGCTGTTAGAGTTTTAAAGTTGTATTTTGTGGAGGAAAGTCCAGTTGTTGATGGTTTTTTTAAGTGCTCTAAGTGCAGGAGTTATTCATTTTATAAACCTGTAGCAAAAACCGTTGAGAAAAACTGTAAGCTTCAACAAATGTGTGATGACTTTTTTAGACTTTCGCTCGTTTCGTTAGTTTGTTGCAACCTACGTTTAGCTAATTTACGTGAAGAAACAACTACGAACTTTTAAGCAAACGCACATTTAATTTCCCTTTTTCTAAATCGGTGCACTGAGAAAACGGAGGAATTAGTTTGCTTATTTTCATGAGAAACGGAGCCCTTGTTTTCGACGAAAGTAAAACATGTAGATTTTACAGAGCCGTGTTTCTTTATTAAAAATGAAGGTTTATTAACTTACTAAGACGTATAAAGAGCCTGAAATATGAGCAATTTCGTCTTAATTTCCTGCCTTTTCTTATGAGTCAATCCAGTTCTACAAAGCTGCACTTTATTCGTGTGTTCCCAGCTGAAGCTGCCTGAAAAAACGCTTGTTAGGCCAGTTGGAATAAAACAATTACCCACATCTGAACGCTGTTTACCCGCTCCGTGACTTTTTAGAAAAAGTGGGAAAATTCGCGGAATTTGTCATCTCGACTCGTGCGCTTTGATCCGCCTGACGCACAGAAACCCGATAGGAGCCGCGCGTAAAGAGAGACGCGCAATCCGATAGCGGTGATTGTGTTAATAGCCACAGCCTCCATAAAAACTAGAAGGTGTCCCGGGGCCTGGGCCTCAGAGCAGGTGCTTTCTGTGATCCCGGTGGCCATATGGGTCTCTGGAATACAACAATTTGATAAGCCATTTAGGACAGTGGTGCCCAAAGTGAGGTCCGGAGACCTCCAGGGGACCTGCAGTGGGATGCACAGGAGGTCAATGCAGGCACATGGACAGGACTGATTTAATTTAACATTTATTTAAATTCCCAGAGGTCAGCATGGAGAGAAAGTGTAAAAAATAATTACATTTATGTTGGGGTTCACTGCTGCTGTGTGATTTAAGTGTATTCTCCACAAATAACGACACAAATCATCCCACATGTGACAGTTTTTGACAATTATCCTCTCTGTGAGCCATTTGGAATGATGACATTATGAAAAAAGGGTTACAAAAATATAAGTATAGCGATGAATATAACAAGAACATAATGCAAAAGAGCCATTGATGTTATCTACAGTCACACACACTCCCTGAAACCACAACCTCTTGTGGTAGCCCGCCTGGGGAAAAGTGCCCACAGAAAGACACACCGCTAAGCAGATAATAACTTTTATGGCTTGGTTAAAATAACACAGAAGTTAAAAGGTGTTCAGGTCGACTAGCAGGCGCTGTGTGTGTGTGTGTGTGTGTGTGTGTGTGTGTGTGTGTGTGTGTGTGTGTGTGTGTGTGTGTGTGTGTGTGTGTGTGTGTGTGTGTGTGTGTGTGTGTGTGTGTGTGTGTGTGTGTGTGTGTGTGTGTGTGTGTGTGTGTGTGTGTGTGCGTGTGTGTGTGTGTCATCCCAGTGGTCCTTTAATCCGGCACAAAGCAGATCTGCTGACCTGAGCAGCGTCGCCTCGGAGACACAAGCTGCAGCGAGGCACAAATTAGCAGCTCTGTAACACAGGCAGCCAGACATGTATATTCATGACGCTGTGTACAAGATGTCTGTGTTGTATCAGTGTGTGTGTGTGTGTGTGCCATATGTGTGTCTGACTCACTGACTGTGTGTGGCTGTCACAGTGGGATGTGAGCGACGACTCAGCACGGCTCCTGTCTGAGTCGAGGAGGGAGGAGAGGATATTAGCAGCGACACTCTTCCCCTCATCGCCTCCTCCTCTTCCTCCTCTTTCCCTTTCTGAAACACAAACACACAGACTTTCCAAGAATTTTGAATCTCGGCTTGATTTGCATTTTTGATGCTATCCAAATGCCTTTTGAATGGGTTTAATTAGCCTCAGAGTGGCACAATTAGCAGCATGTGATCCATCATTAAGGGAAAAATAAGAAGGAATTGGCGCACACACACACACACACACACACACACACACACACACACACACACACACACACACACACACACACACACACACACACACACACACACACACACACACACACACACACACACACACACACACACACACACACACACACACACACACACACACATTTGTTTTATTGTTGATATTGACCCATTGACCCCAAAAGGCATTCGTTCCAGATCTTGAGTCTTAATATTTGTTGATTTTCATAGTGTTTTATAATAGTAAAAAGATAACAATTGGTTTTTGGACTTTTTGAAAAATGTAACATGTCAACACGGGCTTTAGAAAAAATATTTAAGGACTTATTTGACTATTTTGTGACATTTTACTCCAAACACCTAATCTATAATGTGATTTTCAACATTAGCAGTAAGCACAACATGCATTATTTAACTATAACAATAAAAAGCAGTACATAATGTGTCCAGGAGTTCAGACACATTAACATAAAAGCCCAGCAGCTCCTGGCTGTGACAGCCCGGCTGCGTAATAAAATATGATTTGATGTCAGAGGGGCGCAGATGTCCAACGTGTCTCATGTTTTCTTTTTTCCCGTCTAATTGTGTTTCAGTATGAAGAGCTGGTGCACTACTCAGGGTCGGAGGGCATGTCGTTGGGGGGGTACGCGGACGATGTCAGGACGCTTCCTCCCCCCCACTACGGCCCCCCCATCATCCCAGACTCCCTCAAACACCACAAAGACCAGATCTATGGGTAAGAGAGTGTGTGAAACCCATACGTGTGTAAGGCAAGGCAAGTTGATTTAGACTGCTCTTTTCAACACAAGGCAATTCAAAGTGAATGAAAGACATTAAGAAACATTAAAAGGCAAAGATAATAAAATATGAATAATACAGGACATGCATAAAAGTTACAGTGCAGTGTAAGATGTGAATAGTTCAATTCAAAGCAGAGGCAAAAAGAAAAGACTTCAGCCTGGATTTAAAAGTAGTGAGAGTTACAGCCGACCTGCAGGTTTCTGGGAGTTTGTTCCAGATTTTGACGATACCCCTAAACACAAAATATAACTAGTTGATTATTTTCTGATATAGAAATTGATATATGATTCACGATATTGGAGATCAGTTGGAAGATATATTAAAGAGAATCTGTAGCAAACAAATATGTTATTTGAGGTCTACAGAATACCATGTGTAGACTGTGATATCGCTGAAGTACGGAAAGGGATTAGGGCCAAATGGGAATCTTTTTTTTAGATCTGACCACAGTTTTTTTTTTTACTCCTGAGAATAAAGTCAGATTTCTGCGAAAAAAGTTGAAATTCTGAGAAAAAAGTTAGAATTCTGAGAATTAATTCGGAATATTTCAACAAAAAAGTGGGAATTCTGAGTTGTTTTTTTCGGAATTCTGACTTTTTACCTCAAAATTCTGACTTTTTCTCAGGACTTAAAAAAAAAAAATCACTTTTGGCCAGATCCAAAAAAGGAAATGTCACATGTGGCCCTAGTCCTTTTCCGTACTGAAGCTACTTCATTCAAATTGGTATCTAAACACATATTTAGCCTTTAAGAAATGTTATGCTTCCTGCGATATGAATATGGCACCAATCCATATTTAGATTTAGATTAATTGCGCAGCCCTATAGTGGACATAATGATTCATGCACCCTGCCATAGTTGTTAACATTACATGTGCAGCATTACCAGATTAACAGAGAGTGTATATGTGTGTGTACTGAATATGAAAATACATGTGTTTACAGCTGTTCATAAATACTGTGCTATAAAGTTTCCTGTTGCACCTTCTGTGAATGTATCGTGTGTACATTATGTCAACTGTTACCGTGTTTATGTAAAGTATGTTAACTGTTTGTGTGTGTGTGTGTGTGTGTGTGTGTATGTGTGTGTGTGTGTGTGTGTGTGTGTGTGTGTGTGTGTGTGTGTGTGTGTGTGTGTGTGTGTGTGCACAGTCACCCACTGTTTCCACTGCTGGCCTTAGTGTTTGAAAAGTGTGAGCTCGCCACCTGCTCCCCTCGAGACTCCGCCTCCCTCTCGGCCACCTCCCACCTCCCCGGCATGCCCAATCACGGCATGACCAATCACGGCATGACCAATCACAGCGACGTCTGCTCCTCCGACTCCTTCAACGATGACATCGCCGCGTTTGCAAAGCAGGTGAGCGTCCTTTAAAACAGCCGATCTGTAAAAATCACGATTCTCCACAATGAATCAAATTAGTACAAAAACTTTTTCAGTACAAAATGTAGAGTAGCATCTCTTAACCCTGTCTTCGGGTCAAATCTGACCGATTGACTACTTTCATCAATCATAACTTTTTTGTTTTACATTCGGTTGCATTAAGGCTTTATGATATCCTTCACAGTAGACATTTGAACATATAACATTGCTGATCACCACCTTCATTGAATTTTGGATGATTTAGTCAACTTTGTAACACCCATGGTGTTCCCGGTCATGACCGCCATAAAGAAAAGGAATTAGTAACCATCCAGATCAGATAAAACACACCCACAAAAACACCCACCCACCCCCACACACACACACACACACACACACACACACACACACACACACACACACACACACACACACACACACACACACACACACACACACACACACACACACACACACACACACACACACACACACACACACACACACACACACACACACACACACACACACACACACACACACACACACACACAACAATTTGACACATTTCCCGCTCTTATGTGCCCATCCCCCCACATGGATCACACCTGGCACTCAGTGTCTGTTCTTTGTATATGTACTGCAGTTGTTCATGTATACCAGTAGTCTGATACAATATTTACAGTTTGAAAGGGTGTTCAATGAAATGTGGTGATGATTAATGGTTTTTGTGTTAATGTAATAGCAGTTAAAACCGGTCAAATTTGACCACAAACACCAAAGTAAGGGGGGGAAATGAAGACAATAGGAGGGTTAAGCAAATGACAAGGAACTCGTTGAAAGAATCCTACACCAATTCCAATATATTTTTTTTCCAGAGATATGCCTATAGATATCTTGGAAATAAGTCATTCCGCACGAAAAAAGGATTTTAAATGATTTATCGAGTCACGAAATCTGGTCAAAACTATCCAACTAAACAACTTTTACACTTACACTCAACTTTCACTTGTATTTGAATCAAAATCAGAATCAGGTGTATTGCAAAGTAGGTTTACATATACAAGGAATTTGCTTTGGGGATAATGGTGCATACATAAACAAAATCAATTGTAAGAAAAGGACAAAAAATAGAAGTATTACAGAAAACTCTTTAAAAAACTATTATGAAATTAGAACTAAAGAGGAATATACAAATCTACACACATCTCTTCGCTTCTTAATCTTGAAATGTATTTAAATGACATTTTATAATGGTTTCGTTTGCCCTTTATCCTAATGTGTTAGAGCATTTTTCATTGCCTTGTTGTTGTTGTTGTTGTTGTTGTTGTATAAATAAAGATTAATGATCATGTTTATTTTGTGTCGCAGATCCGATCCGAGAAGCCCATATTTTCTTCCAATCCTGAGCTGGACAACTTGGTACGATGCTCACTGAAATCACACCGAAACATGCTTTTACCACCACAGATGCATTGTGGGATACGAGTTAATAATGAATCCCCTGTCTCCTCTCCCACAGATGATCCAGGCCATTCAAGTTCTGCGCTTTCATTTACTGGAGTTAGAGAAGGTGAGCGGGAGAGAACACTAACATTTGGTTTTGTATGTGTGTGAGCTCGTAAGGAGGTCTGACATCAAGGTGTGTCAGTCGATAAAAAAAAGAATTGGATTATTGTATTTTAACTGAATATTTATTCAATAAAAAACACTGTTTCGCTGGTTTTTCAGTAAATCTGAGAGGGAACATTTGATAAGACTTTAAAAGAGTTTCAAAAGTGTCCTCAAGAACGCATGTTGAAGCACACACTCCTATTGAAAATGTACCGTTATTTAAAATATGTTTTGATACAAATAACATTTGATCATTGCAGGAGATAGATACAAAATAATAGCAAAAAGTTAATTAAAAAGCCTATTTTAAATGATAGGAGGCGTGTGGCGCAGTGGGTTGTGCGTTGGTGATCGGATCAGGGGGTCACAGGTTCAAACCCCACTGCAGTCAGCATGTCGTTGTGTCCCTGAGACACTTCACCCCAAATTTCTCCTGTGGGGATTGTCCACAGTATTGAGTATGGAAGTCGCTTTTTTTAGGGGTTGCGCAAGAGCTACTGAAGCCACTTTTCCTACAACTTAATTGAAATGTTGTCTTAGGGCATGTATATTAACATATGAAGTGCATGTGTTAGCATTTGAGGCATGGATTATTAGAAATGTCACAGGTGGGACACAAATGCAACCATCCCTAAATGTTATCAGCACTACAGTTTACTCAAACCATGTTCCCTTGCACGATGAATCATCCTATTATATTATGTCTAAAGTATATTGTATGTTGCGCTGAGGATTCAGATTATATTTTTACGCTGTAGCTATCCTGCATATGACAATCAAGCTGTTCAACCACTACCAGGACCCTTTCAGGAAGTGTTGTTAAAGGAGAGGTGTCATGGCCATTTCCACTCATCATAATTCCATTGTTGAGGTATACTAAAATAAAAAATACTGTGCAATTTTCCAAACTCACATTGGTTTCGCATACAGCATCTCTGTGAAGTATGTGTATTCAGCAGTATTCACTTTCTCCACTAAACGGCTCGCTGCAGCCCCCCCCCCATCTGCACACCGTTTACATGCAGAAAAACCTTCATATCACACAAGGGGACGGGTAATAACGGGAAAAGCATGACATGTCACCTTTAACAGTCTGCACTCATGCCTTTAAATCTGTCCCTGTAGGTCCACGACCTGTGTGACAACTTCTGCCATCGGTACATCACCTGCCTGAAGGGCAAGATGCCCACAGACCTCATCATGGACGACAAGGACGGCGGCTCCAAGTCCGACGTGGAGGATTTCACCGGGTCCTGCACCAGCCTGTCGGAGCAGGTGAGAGCCGAGAGAGTAACCTGTCAAACAGGAAGCAGTAGTCATCCTTTCTTTCTAACTAATGCTTGTTGATGTGTTGTGATTTTAAAAAGGTGTCTATCATCTGGCCGGGGACAACAGCTGGACATGTTGGATAAAGCTGCCAAGTTTACTGTTTGTTGTGACAGTTGATCAATAAACTAAACTAAATTAAACTAGGAGAAGACACTCCAGCTTTCACTTGCACAGCTGCATACTGAACAAGAACCGTGTGATGCCTGACTTAGTGAATGCAGGATGAGAGAATCTGGTCAAATACATTTATGGGATGGAAACATAACGACGAGGATTAGAACTTCATATCTTTGACGATAGACGTGAAAAATAATTTTTTTGGAGTTCACCTCCTCCTCCTCCTCCACCTCTCCCTCCTCTTCCTCCTCCTCCTCCCTCCTCCTCTAACCTCTCCTCCATGTCTCTCCTGTCGTCATGCAGAATGCTTCGTGGTTACGGGAGCCGGATGAGTGCGCCACGACTCCTCTGGGAACACCGGGCACCTGTGGCCTGCCTTCACACAGCACAGCAGACAACTGTAGCGACATAGGTACACACACACACACACACACACACACACACACACACACACACACACACACACACACACACACACACACACACACACACACACACACACACACACACACACACACACACACACACACACACACACACACACACACACACACACACACACACACACACACACACACACACACACACACACACACACACACACACACACACACACACACACACACACACGTTTCCCCTAGTGTTTCCGAGTGGTATCATCGATGCAGTGACAGCCTTTCCGTTTCCTCAAACCTTCTGCTAGCGACGTATTTAACAGCTTATTCAGACCATCAATAAATAATGCAAGAAATATGATAAATAATAAAATATGATATATTGTGATCCATTCCTAGATTACATGTGAATTTACAAAATGGGACTTTTTGGGGGGGCAAGGCATTGCATTAGAAAAACATATAATAAAAGAAAAGACACATTATTTTTTAATTATTGTAGTGATCGTTCCAAAGTGGAAATACTTGTTATGGCCATTTTTAATTAATCAACACCTAAGAATGCATGGACTGTTGGAGCAGCTCAGGTCAGAAGACTTTCATTGCCATTTCTACACGGTAGCTTATGTGAGTATGACGATAACACCTTTGAATTGACTGTTGGTGTATAGATATAACAAATAGAGAGAGTTTGCATTCAAATCTGGGAATTATATGATAACTTCCACAAGAAAAGCTTCAAAAGGGTTGTTTAATTTACACAAATGTAGAGTTTGTTTACAAATGAATACAACATGTCTGCAGAAACGGTGAGCTCATATCACTTGTACCCTGATCAAGAGTCAAACAGTCCGTGGTATGATGTTTCTCTGCAGGCGACGGTCTGGACGGAGACGGCTCCCCGAGCACCGGAGACGACGACGACTCGGACCGAGACCGGAGGAACAACAAGAAGAGAGGCATCTTCCCCAAAGTGGCCACCAACATCATGAGAGCCTGGCTCTTCCAACACCTGCAGGTGAGAGAGCACGTTATTCCCAGAGGTGGGAAGTAGTGGAGTACAAATACTTTGTTACAGTACATCTTTCTGGTATCAGTACTTTACTCCACTACTTATTTTTCTGACGACTTTTTACTTTCTACTTCTTAGATGTTGAACCCAAATACCTGAACTTTCTACTTCTTACATGTTGAACTCAAATACCTGTACTTTCTACTTCTTACATGTTGAACACAAATACCTGTACTTTCTACTTCTTACATGTTGAACCCAAATACCTGTACTTTCTACTTCTTACATGTTGAACACAAATACCTGTACTTTCTACTTCTTACATGTTGAACTCAAATACCTGTACTTTCTACTTCTTACATGTTGAACTCAAATACCTGTACTTTCTACTTCTTACATGTTGAACTCAAATACCTGTACTTTCTACTTCTTACATGTTGAACTCAAATACCTGTACTTTCTACTTCTCTCATTTTCCAAACAGGCTGGTTCCTTTAGTCTGAATGTGTGTTTGGTGGCGTGATCATTATTATTTAGAGTCATTGCGTGCCTATTGATTTGAACACGATCCGTGTATCCATCATTTCCTGGTCTTCTCTAAAGAAGAGGGACCAATGAAAACGTTGTCATGTTGCCGTTGGTCACCATGGAAACATTCATTAGCTAACAATGACATTATTGTTCTATTAATATAAAGGGAGGTCAGGTACTCTTTAAAACAGCTGGGAGTTATGGGTACTTTTTAATGAAGTACATTTCAAAGTCTTTACTTTGACTTGAGTAAAGAAGTTTAGTCAGTTCTTCTACTTTCACCAGAGTATTTCTAAACACGAGTATCTTCTAGTTGAGGAAAGGATGTGAGTACTTCTACCATCTCTGGTTATTAACCACATAAAAGACAAATTATTACTCATAAAAACAATGAATTTCCGCAATAATTAAAACCCAAGAGCTGTAACAAAAGAAAGAGAGGATTTAGTGTGAGGCCAAACATCAGAGAGGGGAGCAGAGTGTGTAATGGAGGTCAATTAAATGAAATGATAAATCAGGGGATTATGTGATTATGTGAATATGCTCGCTTTTGAGTAACTGTGGAAGTGATAGAAATGGAGTGAGTAATTGTTGGCAAGGTAATTAGCTGCTAAATGAGGCAGGTCAAATGTTGCTACACTCCAGTTAATACAGTAAGTGTGTGTGTGTGTGTGTGTGTGTGTGTGTGTGTGTGTGTGTGTGTGTGTGTGTGTGTGTGTGTGTGTGTGTGTGTGTGTGTGTGTGTGTGTGTGTGTGAGAGAGATAGACATACAGAGAGGCTTGCTGAGGGTGAACATGTGAGTGCAGATGTGAAAGAGGTGCAGAATGAGTCCCTTACCACTTCTTGTTCACTCGCCTGTAAGTCTGCTTTTTCCAAATGTATTAGCGGCTAAATGCCTGAAATAAGATCAGTAGTTAAGCCACGCTTTCACGTTTTGTTCTACGTTGAAAAATAGGTCGGCAAAATACTCCACTTGTGTTTGACCGAAAAAACAGCGGTTGTCAACAAGTGTGAATGAGATGAGACGACTAAACGTCACCACGCTTAACATTAGCCGCCTTTAGCTTAGCGGGGGTGAAGTGAAGTCATGTGATCGTGTTGTAGCCTAACGTTAGCTTTCTACTTCTGGTGATTGCAGTTGTGTTTCAAAAAATGCTAACAATTGTTGCTAATATGTGGAGATTATCCTGCTCAACCAAACGTATACGGATCTTATTTTCTGCAATATTCCAAAATCCAGCTTTCTGTCACGCATGTTATTTAATCAGTAGCTTCACACATGTTTCCTGGTTGAATTACAAGCGTATAGCTATAGTCACATTTGTTAAAAAGGAAATTGTTAAATGCCTTAAAGGTGGGGTAGGTAAGTTTCAGAAACCGGCTCGAGATACACTTTTTGTTATATTCCATGGAATGCTCTTAACATCCCGATAGCAATGAATATCCGTTTAGCCGGGCCAGCTAAACGGATTGGATTGCCGCCCTGTCTGTCAGCCTTCCATCTCGTGCACGCACAAATGTATCTCGTGCCCTCATTGGGCGTGCATTGCAGCAGTACTTCAATGACTCGCCAGCAACAGGCGGCCACTTTCACCATGGCAGAGTTAGGTTTAACATCGTCTACTGGTCGCAAAAGAAAAAATGTAACGGAGCAAATTAAGAACAAAAAGAAAGTGGAAATTAGGAGAAGTCAAACAGAGTCAATATCGGAGTTGCTTTGGCTGTGTAGTATTGCTAACCTAGATGTGTTTAGCTTTGCCTGATATGTAACGTTACTGCAGCCTGCTCTCGCGGAGGAGGTGCTCTGTAAGGAAGTCTGAAGGAAGGGGCGGATTCTTTTTGGCTGTGTACTTTCAAATGTTAGTGCACTCGAGCCGGTTTCTGAAACTTACCTACCCCACCTTTAAATCAGAAATCAGTTGTTTTGTTACGTGAACGAAAGGAGAAATAACAATAAATAAATACAAGCATATTATTTTAAAAACATTAATCATAAGAAACTGTCTAAATAATACTCAAATTAATAAATTGAAAATAAATTCATAGGGGGATTATATTAAAAAGGTAAAATCACAAACAGATTGCTGATGAGGGGGCTAAGATATAAGAAAAGCGCTATAGAAATATAATTTATTATTATTGTTATTATATATCCCGTAATGTAATCACAGTACTTTCCCTTTTTCATTATATCGTAAAACACACGCCAACAAGGGCCAAGAAGAGAGATGAATACATATATCTCTACAAATAAAAATGCATATACACACATACAAATACATGCGTAAACAATAAGTTAAAAGTACAAAGAACTGGTAAAGAGAAGGATGACATGAGCAGCTGTACCAAAGAGAGATCTGTATTTTAGGTTGTGTGATCGCAGTACTCTGATCAAATCAAAGGAACTGTCTTGCTTCCTTTAACCCTCGCTCTGTGTGTCCTCTCCCAGCACCCGTACCCGTCCGAGGAGCAGAAGAAGCAGCTGGCTCTGGACACGGGACTGACCATCTTACAGGTCAACAACTGGTCAGTGCACTCTCAATCAATACACTAATTCTGCCCGGCGGCGTCATCCATAATCCGTTAAACTGTCATGTGTAAACTGAAAGCGTCAACTTTCAATTTAACCACACGTCAATAACACGCTGCTGTGAGGGAGACAAACTGCATCTGCATCTAACGAGTCACATTTATTTCCTCGGTAACTCCTAATTGTGGATATTTTGCACATATAAATGTCAGTTTAATAAAAGGTGGCTTTTTAAAGACTTTTAGAGGAGCTATAATCTACTTTATTAGAGAGGGGATCGTAACAGAAGAACAAATGTCCTGCTAAGCATTTTTCTCTGACCAACAGCACAGTCAAATCCACTTGGTATGTTCATAAAACTGAATAGCAAATCAATGTCCAATAATCAGATGGTTTACTGCCTCTATTCACTCCCTAGGTGCACAGGAAAACACACACACACACACACACACACACACACACATTTCTAGTATGCGGATCAATCACTTCTTTCAGATTGTTCTGTGCAGAGAACCACACGGTACACAAATAATGAAGTGTGTGTAACATGTTAAACGATATATTTAGTAATCTGATAACTTGCATGTTTGCATTTGTACCCCTGCTGCAGCCACACACACACACACACACACACACACACACACACACACACACACACACACACACACACACACACACACACACACACACACACACACACACACACACACACAGGCCCGATCAATCAATTATCACAGTGCGATCAATACCTGCTCTGCCCTAACGTTGATTTACTCTCCCCCCAGAAACGGGTTAAGTGGTTGTAAAATGGAAAAGGTTAATAGTCTCCCGGTCAGCCTCGTTTCTTCATTAACTTCGGCCTCGGCCATCTCGCTTCCTGAACACACACTCTTTATGTTCCAGGTTCATCAACGCCAGGAGGAGAATAGTGCAGCCGATGATCGACCAGTCAAATCGCTCAGGTTGGTGTTTATAAGTGTGTGTGTGTGTGTGTGTGTGTGTGTGTGTGTGTGTGTGTGTGTGTGTGTGTGTGTGTGTGTGTGTGTGTGTGTGTGTGTGTGTGTGTGTGTGTGTGTGTGTGTGTGTGTGTGTGTGTGTGTGTGTGTGTGTGTGTGTGTGTGTGTGTGTGTGTGTTGTATATGTGTGTGTGACGGTGTGTGTTGTGTATATGTGTGTGTGACGGTGTGTGTGTGTGTGTGTGTGTGTGTTGTATATGTGTGACGGTGTGTGTTGTATATGTGTGACGGTGTGTGTTGTATATGTGTGACGGTGTGTGTTGTATATGTGTGACGGTGTGTGTTGTATATGTGTGTGTGACGGGGTGTGTGTGACGGTGTGTGTTGTATATGTGTGTGTGACGGTGTGTGTGTGACGGTGTGTGTTGTATATGTGTGTGTGACGGTGTGTGTGTGACGGTGTGTGTTGTATATGTGTGACGGTGTGTGTTGTCCCACAGGTCAGGGGGGTCCTTACAGCCCAGAGGGAGCGGCTCTCGGGGGATACGGACTGGACGGACAGGTTCACCTCGGGCTCAGAACAGCAGGTACAGAAATCTCAAGGTTGTTATATGCAGAATATTTAGTTATTAGTTTAATCTCAAGGCTCTTCATTAAAACCTCGTGTTGCCAGGTGAACAGTGCTCAATACCTACAATAATAAGTCAGCATCACAAAAGAGATTTTGTTCTGTAAAATGTGTCAGTTAACACCCCACTGGTGAATGTCTGAACCTTCTATGTGTCATTAAAAAGCGGCACTAACTACATGACAATGAAAGTGAAAATGAAACTACTAAATGGCCACCTTTAGCTTAGCGATGGTGACGTCATACTTTATAGCGTGGCTTTTACCTCGGGAGATTGCATTTACACTTCTACGATTATAAATGCGCTGTAGATTTGTGGAGATTATCCTGGTGAACAAGACGTGTGTGTGTGCCACAGAGCTTATATTCCAAAATCCCAGTGCTTTATCCGAGGAAGCCGTTGCTATGCTAACTTCCTGCCTACAGAAACCCATCACCTCTGCACCACTCTTCATTAAATAAACCTTGTCCTCCGTGTGTCCCCAGGTCTCCAGGGGATGTCCTCTCTGCAGGGTGATTACTCTCTACTGTCCCAGCCAGGCTACCCTCACCACCCGGGCTCCTCCCTCCACCCGTACCCGGGACCCCACCCCGCCATGCTGCTGCACCCCCCCCCACACACACACCCCGCAGAGCCGCTGCTCGCCCAGGGACTGGACATACATGCACACTAGTCGTGGGGCGAGTTAGAGAGAGAGAGAGAGAGAGAGAGAGAGTGTGTGTGTGTGTGTGTGTGTGTGTGTGTGTGTGTGTGTGTGTGTGTGTGTGTGTGTGTGTGTGTGTGTGTGTGTGTGTGTGTGTGTGTGTGTGTGTGTGTGTGTGTGTGTGTGTGTGTGTGTGTGTGTGTGTAAGGGCAAATGACAGTATGAATGAGTGAGTGTGTGTGTGTGTGGTGAGATATATGTATGTAGGACGCTGAACTGAACCCTATTTAAAGAAGAAAAAAAAAGACGACACATTGATACGAAAGTTTACATTCCCCACTGAAAGACACTGACCTCAATGTAGCTTGCTAACACACACACACACACACACACACACACACACACACACACACACACACACACACACACACACACACACACACACACACACACACACACACACACACACACACACACACACACACACACACACACACACACACACACACACACACACACACACACAGTCTGGACCCACAGGTTTAAGCCATACCTCTTTTGAGTAGAAGTGCTTCCTCCCCTCGTCTCCACTGTGTCCTGTGGGTGAGACACATGCTTTAAAACTACACTTCCCATCATGCCTGCTGATCCGCAGGAAGACCGATGAATATTTTGCAACATGGACGATCCTGTGAGCACGCCTTCTCCACGACTCCCCGTCTTCCTGCACACTGTCAACGACAAACACACACACCTTCACACACACCTTTACTTTAAGCTGTTTTTTCTGATTCTATTTTTATATTTATGCTTGCTCGTTGAAATATTAGTGCTCTTCCTTCCTTTAGCATGACGCTAAACACTATGAATGACTTCCAGTCTGCCTCGCTCGCGTACCACTGACCTCCTTAAGACGCCAACAGGTGTCCGATACCTTAGGGTCTTTCCTACACACACAAAAGCCATTTCCACACACACACATACAAACACACAAACACACACACACACACACACACACACACACAATCTTCTCTGAGCATTTCTAGTACATTTGTTCTGTGTCACAGCGGTGTGTGTGAGGGGAGCTGCAGCCAAAGGACTCTTTAAACATTCGGCTCCCTCTCCGCTCCACGCTGAAACATTTCTGAATGATTACGGGAAATACCGTTAAAGTATTAAAATGTTTTTTTTGTAAGACTTGTCGCTTGTCATCTGTTTGTGTGTTTCTTCTGATTCGGTCGGTTTGTTGTCTGTTAGCGAGTGTATAGAGAGGTACAGCTAATATAATGCTGAACACATTTCTATAGAGGAAATTGAAATGAAAGACATTTTTCATAAAACTCAACTACAGTAAAGCATGCAGATTGTGGGGAGACTGCTCCGGGAAGATGTTGTGCATTAAAGTATTACATATTAGTTAAAAATATGTTTGATTGGCGACTGGGCTAGGTTGTTTTGTATCATTTCCTGTCATTAAAAAAACAAAACGGTAATATGTATTAATTTATTTTACAAAAACTGAAAGATTATTATTTTGTTTCTTTAGGGTGCTTATTCAAAATGTCATTGAAATAGCAAAATGGGCTCAGTCCTCAAATATCAGGAGGCAAATGAAATATTGATTAATTTTGGTCTTAACGACACATCTGTAAGGTTTTTTGAAATTAGATTAAATTGGAAAAAATGGGGAAGAACAGAAAAATAAGCGCCAGGCTTTTGTGGTTGTTACTGCTACAGTAGGTGTGTTCAGGAACAATATTTTGCTATCACGACACACACACACACACACACACACACACACACACACACACACACACACACACACACACACACACACACACACACACACACACACACACACACACACACACACACACACACAAAATGGTCAAGGTACAACAGAAACAGAAGGTTTTTCAGTGTGTGATGAAAGGTATGTCGATTTTATAAAGCTAATGGTGACATTTGACTTATTTTACACCTTAAAATTTCAATATAAACGCACACCTTCTCAGGTATTCCAACGTTTCCATTTTCAATGACCATCTACTTACACTCCAGCTACAGAAAAGTGAAGCTACTCCAATGAGTACACCAGAATCCTGCTCGATTAAGGCCAAAATGACGACAAAAATGATTTCGATCACGATTATTTATTAAAATGATTTAGATCACGATTATTTATCCTATGCATTAGTGTAATTGACAATATCTTTATTTTTTTTAAATAAACAGCTCAAGCATAATACACATGTTGGCTCCTAAAGCTGCCCCATAAGTCTAAACTAAACCAACGCCTCCTATTTTCCTTCATAACATTTCTTCTTGTAGCTCCCATCCTCTCTGTCACCTCCTTCTCTGATCTACTTCCCTTTAGACGTTAAACATCCACATAACTCCATCCTTTGCCAACCCCGTCCTGCCCCCATTCGGCCTGGAGCGGGAGGGGTCAGGGGTCAGGGTTCAGACAGAGGTCAACAGGAAATGGCTCTTCTCCCTGGCACCCGGGTCCTGACCTCAGCGATCCTTCACTTCTCATTTCTCTTTGTCCCTCCTCCTCGTCATCACTCTCAGTGCAGGATGGGTTTACTCTCCTCTCTTTCTCTCACAACATGTTACATGTCTCTTCAGTCAGTACAACGAGGTTTCTTTCAATCACAACTTAAACTAAACTAACATCTCTTTAGCGGCAACGCCTAATCTGACCAGGGGCCAAAGGTCCCATCCCAGCTTCTGACCACACTATTTAGACTCTCTTGCTCAAAATCATGCGTTTTGGGGTTTTCCCTTTCCTGTAGTGTGTTCCTAAACGCCTGCATTGCACTCCTTTGTTTACTTCCAGACATCTCACTATGTAACACTTGCACTTCTATTGGCTAGGCTCCAACACATGATAGGCTAAGGGGCGGGATATCTCTAAGAGGTTGACCAATCACAACAGAGCTGGTCTGCTAACTGACTGGGCTCTAGTTTCAGACAGAGGGTGAAAAGAGGTGCTGCAGCACATCCGGCAGTATGAGAGAAATAAAGAGCTTTTTGAACATTAAAGCATGGAGACATGTCCCAGTAGAGACACTACATACTGACATACACCTGAACATCAGCAGGAGAAGACTCTTTAAAGTAGAGACAATACATTCTGATATACACCTGAACATCAGCAGGAGAGTACTCTTTAAAGTAGAGACACTACATACTGATATACACCTGAACATCAGCAGGAGAGGACTCTTTAAAGTAGAGACACTACATACTGATATACACCTGAACATCAGCAGGAGAGGACTCTTTAAAGTAGAGACACTACATACTGATATACACCTGAACATCAGCAGGAGAGGACTCTTTAAAGTAGAGACACTACATACTGATATACACCTGAACATCAGCAGGAGAGGACTCTTTAAAGTAGAGACACTACATACTGATATACACCTATCACCCTATCAACAGCTCCCGGAAACGTAAGTTCTAATATTACACTAGATAGTAAACTAGAATGCTTTTCAGCCATAAACCTTGAACAATTAAATTCAATGATTCTCTCTTCTAAACCATCAACGTGTATCTTAGACCCGATTCCAACTAAGCTGTTAAAAGAAGTTTTTCCATTAATTAGCACTTCTTTATTAAATATTATGAATATGTCTTTATTATCAGGCTATGTTCCACAATCATTCAAAGTAGCAGTGATAAAACCGCTTCTTAAAAAGCACAACCTCGATCCAGAGGTTTCAGCCAACTATAGACCTATTTCTAATCTTCCGTTCCTCTCAAAAATTCTTGAGAAAGCAGTCGCAAAACAGCTGTGTGATTACTTAAAAAACTATGATTTATTTGAAGATTTTCAGTCTGGCTTTAGAACACAACATAGCACAGAGACAGCTCTGGTTAAAGTCACAAATGACATTCTAATAGCCTCTGACAAGGGACTTGTCTCTATTCTTGTCTTGCTCGATCTTAGTGCTGCATTTGATACTATCGACCATGATATCCTATTGCAAAGACTAGAGCACTTAGTTGGCATACAGGGAACTGCTTTAGGCTGGTTTAGGTCCTATCTATCTGAACGCTCTCAGTTTGTACGTGTCAACGATGAATCTTCCATGCAAACCAAAGTTAGCCATGGAGTGCCACAGGGCTCAGTGCTTGGACCTATTTTGTTCACACTATATATGCTTCCGTTAGGCAATATTATAAGGAATCATTCTGTAAACTTTCATTGTTATGCGGATGATACTCAACTATATTTATCAATCAAGCCTGATGAAATTAATCATCTAAATAAAATTCAAGACTGCCTCAAGGACTTAAAAACGTGGATGACCTTAAATATTTTGATGTTAAACACGACCAAAACTGAAGTTATTGTACTTGGCCCGAAGAATCTACGAAACAAATTATCTAAAGATATATGAACTATGGATGGCATTAATTTGGCCTCCAGTGAGACTGTAAGGAATCTTGGTGTTATATTTGATCAGGATTTATCCTTTAACACCCACATAAAATCAATTTCAAGGACCGCCTACTTCCATCTACGTAACATTGCAAAAATCAGGCATATCTTGCCTCAAAACGGTGCAGAGAAACTAGTCCATGCATTTGTTACTTCAAGGCTGGATTATTGTAACTCATTATTATCAGGGTGTACCAAGAAGTCAGTCAAGTCGCTTCAGCTGATTCAAAAATGCTGCAGCTCGTGTACTAACTAGAGTTAGGAAAAGGGACCACATTACTCCTGTTCTGGCTGCCTTACACTGGCTCCCTATAGAACACAGGATAGAATTTAAAATTCTTCTTCTCGCCTACAAAGCCCTTAATGGGCAGGCGCCATCTTACCTTAAAGAACTCATTATACCCTATTGTCCTACTAGGGCATTGCGTTCCAAGAATGCAGGGTTGTTGGTTGTTCCTAGAGTCTCTAAAAGTACAATGGGAGCCAGAGCCTTTTCTTATCAAGCTCCACTTTTGTGGAATCAGCTTCCAGTTTGTGTTCGGACGGCAGACACCCTATCCGTTTTTAAGAGTGCGCTTAAGACCTTCCTTTTTGATAAAGCTTATAGTTAGGGCTGATTAGATTCAGCCCCTAGTTTTGCTGATATAGGCTTAGTTTGTCGGGGGACATCTTACTTCTTCATTCTCTCTGTCTATACCTGTGTACTCTCATGTTCCGATTAACCCAGCTTCCCCAAATGTCTTTCTTTTTGGTGTCTATATACGCCGGGATCCGGAGTCATGGATGATCCTGCGGTCCTGTGTCATGGATCGCGAGTCCTGGATCGCGAGTCGTGGCTATGGTCCTGGATCATAAGTCCTGGATGGATATCCTCGTGGATTCATCTTCCTATTATACACACATGCATTTCCAAACATTTGATCTACCTATGTTGTAAATGTATTATCTCTTCAATTTACACACGGCATCTATTGCACGTCTGTCCGTCCTGGGAGAGGGATCCCTCCTCTGTTGCTCTCCCTGAGGTTTCTCCCATGTTCCCCTTTAAACTGTGGGTTTTCTCTGGAAGTTTTTCCTTGTACGAGGTGAGGGTCTAAGGACAGAGGGTGTCGTATTGTCATACTGATATTCTGTACAAACTGTGAAGTCCACTGAGACAAATGTAACATTTGTGATATTGGGCTATATAAATAAACATTGATTGATTGACACCTGAACATCAGCAGGAGAGGACTCTTTAAAGTAGAGACACTACATACTGATATACACCTGAACATCAGCAGGAGAGGACTCTTTAAAGTAGAGACACTACATACTGATATACACCTGACCATCAGCAGGAGAGGACTCTTTAAAGTAGAGACACTACATACTGATATACACCTGAACATCAGCAGGAGAGGACTCTTTAAAGTAGAGACACTACATACTGATATACACCTGAACATCAGCAGGAGAGGACTCTTTAAAGTAGAGACACTACATACTGATACACACCTGAACATCAGCAGGAGAGGACTCTTTAAAGTAGAGACACTACATACTGATATACACCTGAACATCAGCAGAAGAGGACTCTTTAAAGTAGAGACACTACATAATGATATACACCTGGACATCAGCAGGAGAGGACTCTTTAAAGTAGAGACACTACATACTGATATACACCTGAACATCAATAGGAGAGGACTCTTTAAACTAGAGACACTACATACTGATATATACCTGAACATCAGCAGGAGAGGACTCTTTAAAGTAGAGACACTACATACTGATATACACCTGAACATCAGCAGGAGAGGACTCTTTAAAGTAGAGACACTACATACTGATATATACCTGAACATCAGCAGGAGAGGACTCTTTAAAGTAGACACACTACATACTGATATACACCTGAACATCAGCAGGAGAGGACTCTTTAAAGTAGAGACACTACATACTGATATATACCTGAACATCAGCAGGATGTGTCCTCTTCAAACAAGATAAGGATGTTTTTTATGATAAAAGCAGAGTCTCTAGATTCATGCTAACTTGAAGTCATTAGGATACATCCTCTGGGAACTATGAATGTTGGTACAACATTTCACAGCAATATCCACAACTGTTCAACAGTGGGTCATTTTCTACCACAAATGCTTGATTAAGTTTAGGTTTTAAAAATGACTTTGGGTTTGCTGTTCATTGTCAAGTCATTGGTAAAAGAAACTGAAGCCAAACATCAAAAATATGTGCACATTTAAACGGGTATAGCTTCCTGTTTTACATTTTTGTGTCACAATAATGCCCCAAAAGCTCACATTAGCAGGCAACATGTTGCTTTAACACAGCTATTCTTCAAACTTCACAATAAAAGTAGATTAGTAAACTTAGGCCCCGTCCACACGGAGACGAAACGGGTGTTACCCGCTATAGTTCTTTATCGTATGAACGGTTCGTCCACACGAGGCCGTAACGGAACCGCGGAAATGGAGCCCTCAAACGATGACGCATCCCAAAGTGGGAAGGTTTGGTAACGTAACGCTTGCGGCACCGTGTGTACGTCCTAAACGATCATAACCCCGCCTCTCCCCACCTCTCCTGCTCACCCCCGGGTCATTGCTGATGCGTTTCGCCAACAACAACAACAATGGCGGATCACAGGTTTGCGTTCGTGCTCCAGACGCTACTGACCATGCTACAGATGTTAGTTCAACATCTACAGCTCCTCTACCACAACCATCAGCAACAAGTGGACATGGAGAACTACATGAACTACATGTTGCTGAATCCACCTCGGAGAATAAACAGAAGGGCAACCAGGCAACCATGCTCGGGGGTGTTCTTCGCTGCTTTTGGTGTATTTCGCGTCGGAAGAACAGCGCCACTTACAGGCCCGGCATATGTACTACAGCGGAGACGTTTCTTGAGCCGATCCCGTGTGGACGGAAGACTTTTTTGATATCGACATCGTTTCGTTTTCATTTTCGTCTCCGTGTGGACGGGACCTTAGGCTAGCACTCTCTAGAACTGAATCAGGACATGTTAGCTGATCAAGGCCTACACTTCTTCAATCCAAACACTGAAAAGACTGCAGTGGGCTCAAAGCAAATCAAGAAACACACACACAAGCAAAAACAAAATCAAAGGGTATTTGGAGAAAATATTTCCACTCTGTCATTGTTTTATTTGTTTTATGTTCTATTTATGTTCATGTTGCACTGTTGGTGGAGGCATTTCATTCTACACTGTAGCTACGGTGCACATGACAATAAAGCCTTGAATCTTGAATCATGCAACATCGCGGGGAAATCGACTAAATTAACTGTAATCAACTTTAGCATGTGATACAAAAATTAAAATACATTCAGAAATTCTCTCCTTTACACTTCAAGCATCAAATACATTTCCCTTTAGACACTTCAGAAAGTCAATTAACCAACTAACCAAGCTAACACACAACAAAGCTAGGAAAACAAACCTGAACAGCTAGTTTACCTGGCAGTCGAAGAGCAGTAATTAGGATGAAAACGGCACTTCCGGTCCGGTTTCTTCTGCAGGGAAACCGTTTCATTGTCATCTAATAACTTCATAACTTGAGTAACTGTTTTGGCGTATTAGCTTTTAACTTTTGTAAGGTTTAACCATAGGGTTTAACATTGTAGAAATGTGAGGGAAAACGATACTCCAGACTCCCCCTCCTGTTTGCGAACTGCACTGCAGCTTCCTGTTCATTTTAGTAACTCCACTGCAAAAAACTTCCTCTTATTTGTTAATAATCTACACTGCCAAACTTTCTCTTAACCCTCTGAGGTCTAAACCCTTTTTTAATATGTTTGGCTCGCCTGGGTTGTTTTTTTGTTGTAAAAATGCTATTAAAACATGAATCCTGTGCTGCATGGTCAAGTAATACATGTTTTTTTCACAACAAGCTAAGCTATCATCAAATGTAGGCTGCAGGGATGTAGAAACAGCAACTACACTGTAAAACATTCTGGCAATTTGAGCAACTGAACTGCAAAATGTCTTGTTATTTTTTTTTTTAAATGATCGGCATTGCAAAACGTTGTGTCAAATTGTGCATCTGTACTAACAACTGAATTTGCCAAATGTCCTGTCCATCTAGGCCAGTGCTCAGCAAATCATCTGGGCAATTTAAGCAACTGCAGTCAAATCTTACTGTCAATTTGATCAGCTCCCAGTCACACTGCAAAACCTCCTAATATTTCAATCTGCACTGTCAAACTGATCTGCAAAATGCACTTTATTTTAACTAAAGTATTTCAAAACGTCCTGTTCTTTGAGGCATGTATGCACCGAACACTTCCTGTTCATTTGATCAAATCTACTGAAAAACGTTGTGTGATCTTTTCCAATCTGTTTCACATCCTTTCTATTTTTTAGCAAATGAAACATGAATAAAACCATTGAATCAATGATTTGTTTTTTTATGTTGAACGCGATGACGTTTAGTACACTTCTTTAGTCACAACCGCTGTTTTCACACCTTCACCAGTGGGGTATTTATTTACCGACATGTTGAAACATCTCTTCAGCTTTTGACCACCCACAGACAATCTTTCAGGCATCAAACCAACAACACGCTCAAAATAATGTCTACTTCTACAGAAGCCAACAGGAAGTGCTAAATGTTGACTCACCCTTGCACCACTCTATTGTGTTTGTACTGTGGTTTAGAGAAAATAACCTTGGAACCTCAAACAAACAGGCGTAATGTTTTGGCAGAAATCTATAAAAAATAACTGCAGTAAATCATATCTTTGTGGAAAATGCATCCGAATAATAAATGCACATATCCCTGTGCAGGATAATGAATGTTCCTTTCAGTGAATATCCTATAGACTTCTTATAATGTCTCCATCATTTCAACTGGTTTGAATTTGACCATTTGGGCCATTGAAGCAAAAATGAATGCACATGTGTAAATGTGGGTCAGCGCATGAATGTGTGTGTGCATAAATATGTACATTTCCATTTTAACATAAAGTGTGTGTGTTTGTGTGTGTGTGTGTGTGTGTGTGTGTGTGTGTGTGTGTGTGTGTGTGTGTGTGTGTGTGTGTGTGTGTGTGTGTGTGTGTGTGTGTGTGTGTGTGTGTGTGTGTGTGTGTGTGTGTGTTTGGGAGGAGGCGGGTCACTGTGGTGGTCGTTAATCATTCAATTACACACCTGTCAGAGTTCAGACAAGTGAGGGAGGAAAAGAGAGGGAGGTGGGGGAGAAGGAATGAGGGAGAAAGGAGGAGAGGAATTAATGAGTGAAGGAGGATCAGGCGGGGGAGAAAGAGAAAGAGAAAGGGGGAAAGTTTTTATTGTGTTGTAGTGTGTGAACGAGCGTGACAGAGGCAAGCTGTTGGATGGAGGCCCTGAAAGGACAAAATAAAGACAAAAACACTTACATGTATCATCGAGACGAGGGACAGATGAGGACAAGGCTCGGCAATAAAATACACTCTCTCTATCCAACATGATTTAGGATTTACGGAGCACACAGGCACAATGAGAGAGTAAGATAACTCTGGAAACTATAGGCAATAAAATGTGCAAAATCCATACATCAATGTGTTCGAAACATTGATGTATGGATTTTAAAACTTTGTAATCTTTTTTAAAAACCCACTTTGTAAGAACGGCCTGACAGTGATTTTGTTTTTACTGTTGTCTGTTTTTCTTTGCTTTGTTTCCTTGTTGTTCATCCTCATATTCAGATGTTGTCACAAGTTTAAAGGTTTATAGAAAATGTATTGTACTGACAGGAAAATAACACAAAAAGCAGTGATGGAGAATGTATGAAAGTACTTAACTTAAGTAAAAGTAGTGACCAACGCATAGTCGTACATCAAGGGGCTTTACTGTTTGCACAGATCAACAATACATGAATGACAGCGTACAAAACACGACTAAATGTCAACATAGACAATTACAAATAATGTTGTATGAAAATACTCCATTAAGAGTAAAAGACCTGCATTGATTCTTAAGTCAGATACGAGATACTCGTACATCAGAGAAATGGCCTGTGTGAGTGATTTTCTATAATATGATATAACATATGATTATTATTATTATACTGATACATGAATGTGTCTAGGCAGCATTTCAATAGCTGGTCGAGGTGGGGCTTATTTTAACCACTTTATCATCTGATGGAGACTCTTAAGATGCCACTATCCCTTATTGGAAAAAGTAGGTAATTAAGTTTAGAATCTATAGAGAGGCGAAGTCCCTCCCTTTCCGGGGGAGCTCCATGGGACCTTATTTAGAAAAGAAATTATGTATTGAAGTCAATGGGGAGAGAAAGATTATCTCTCGATCCCGTTTGAATTGTGCCATGAATTACACATATGATGTTTGTCAATTTAAAAGATAATTTTGCAAGTCAAGAAAAAAAAAATGTCGTAAAACTGTGAAGTAACACTTTGTTTGTTTGAAATGCTCAATGAACTAAATCTCCCATCTCGCACCACACACCAAGACGGCCGTCACGTTGGCACATTTCAGTTCTTTCTTTCAGAACGAGGCGGAAAGTATTAAAAGAGGTAAAAATCACTCCAAGTCTGGGCATGTTGAGAGCTGTACATACACACAAGGGGAGTTAGTCGGTTCCTAAGAGCCAGCATGCAGGACCGGGACTCTGGGATTTGTAGTCTTTCTAGTTGCGTATTTTTCATAGTCTTATATTTCAACAGTTTTACGACAAACTTTGACTTTTTTGAAATGGAAATTAATTTTTAAGATTGACAAACATCATATGTGTAATTCGTGGCACAATTCAAACGGGTCGAAATATAATCTTTCTCTCTCCATTGACTTCAATACATAATCTTTCCGAAATAAGGACCCATGGGGCGGAAGTAGATGAGCGGGACTTTGCCTCTCTATACACCAAAAACAAACACAATACAAAGATATTTTATACTTTAGTCTGAGCTCTTTTTACCCAAATTCTTCATATTGTTGTCTTTTCCACGTGTATATTAAGTTGTTAGACATTGTTTATGTTTTCTTACTTTTTCATTATGCTGCCGCTACTTTTTTATCCTAGATGTAGAAGTTTCTCTCCCCACATGAACATTAAAGCATGGAAAATGTCACAGCAGAGGCACAACATATAAATATAAAATAATATTGATATGGTTTTATGTACCTATTTCTCCTTTCATACACTATATGTAGAAGTGTTAATATATATGAGCCCCCTTACAATTAATCTTCTGTGTGTGTGTGTGTGTGTGTGTGTGTGTGTGTGTGTGTGTGTGTGTGTGTGTGTGTGTGTGTGTGTGTGTGTGTGTGTGTGTTTGTGTGTGCATGTTTAGCTGCAGTAGCCTACCTCAAATGCCTCAGGCCACAGCCATCTGTGCCCCCCCACTCCTCTTCCCCCTCCTCATTTCACATGCGCACAAACACACACACACACACACACACACACACACACACACACACACACACACACACACACACACACACACACACACACACACACACACTCCTCTTCTCCTCTCTGCGGACCCCCTCCTCCACCGCTGCCATATATGTAATTTATGACCGTGGTGAGTGCGTTACACACACTCATGTATGCATAATATATCACATGTGTGAAGGGACTGTGCGTGAGAGAATGAGTGTGTGTGTGCATTGGGCCGGTAGTCTTGACCACAACTTCTTCCTCCGTCTGTATGAGTGAGTGTGTGTGTGCATGTGAGTGTTAAAAAAAATGCTTCTCTCTCGTCTTCCCTTCCACCAGATCTAATAAACCTGAGCACTGATAAGAAGAAAAGGAGATGGAATTGTGTGTGTGTGTGTGTGTGTGCGCGCGCGTGTGTGTGCGCGTGTGCATGCTTGTGCGTTCGCGTGTGTGCGCGCGTGTGTTTGTGTGAAGGCCCAGCTGTTTCTAGGTTTGACATCTACATGCAGGCAGAATGCCAGATGTCTCATTAGGCAGATTTGATTGGCTCGGTCAGTTAGCATGCAGTGATGATACGTTTCCATATGTGTGTGTACATGGAGGTGTGTGTGTGTGTGTGTGTGTGTGTGTGTGTGTGTGTGTGTGTGTGTGTGTGTGTGTGTGTGTGTGTGTGTGTGTGTGTGTGTCTGTGTGTCAACATTAACATAAGAGGCCCCCTGTATAACTATTTACATGTGTACACGCTCGATGTATGTGCATTCATTAACTTTTAACATTCAAATGTATAGCCTGTTAATTAGGATCCAGGGAAAAAACAACAGAAACATCCATAAAAGCTGTATTTTACTGCAAATTACAAGAGGAAAATATTATTAAAGTTAAGTTTTGAATTATAATATGGCTGCTTTATATTATATAAACACTTATATTTCTCTTTATGCTTTAATACACATCTTCTTCAACTTGTTTTTCTACTTTAATTCCTTTTTTAAAGAATGTATCCTACTTTAACTCAATTCCTCCTATGACTTCAACTTTAGTCACTTCTTCAACCTTTTGCTGCCTCAACGTTAACGACTAACTCAAACTATTTTTCAACTTTTACACAACCTTTACTCTTTCTTCAAACAAACATTCGTCTCCTAACCTTGAAATTGCACTTATTATTTATGTTTAAGGCGTTACAACTGCTTTCTGTGTCTGATCTTGGATATTAGATCAGATCTTGATGATCCAATGCATCATCAGTTAATTAAAGTTTTCCGCTTTCTTCAAAATCTGTACTTTAAGGCTGTCATTTAATAAAAAATCAGCTTGAAGAAAAGGAACAAAGACAGTAGCAAAACACAACACACAATAGATACACTATTTAAATGGACTAGGCAGGTAAAATAATAAACATGTTGAATGTGTTACATTTTACAAGTGCTCTCTTTAACCCTTGTGTTGTGTTCAAAGCTGTTACCGTTCATGGTGTTCGCGGGTCAATTTTGACCCATAATTTATCTCAGTCCAAAACACACACAAAAAATGACTATCATCCAATATTGTTTTAATTACATCATAACTAACTTATAATGCATTCATAACCGTACAATCCTGTTGTAATTTAATGTTATGGCCCAAAACACATGACACCACATATTGAAAACGTGCATGTGTGTGTTCAGGTTCAAGTGTTCGTATGCATATTCTTTAAGAAAGGTGGAGTTCCCGTGGGGGGAGGGGGGCAGAGGGAGGGGAGACCAGGTGCATGTTGCGAAAATGATTGTTACAGTGGATGAAGGGGGTGGGGGAGGGGTGTCTAAAGTCAAAGATGAATCTTGATTGGGTCAAATTTGACCCCGAGTCACCCAAAACAATTCTGCTGGGTCTCCCCAGACCCGAACACCAAATGATACACCTTCAGACTTGGCAAAAATTATCAAAATCTGTTTTGTAGAGTTTATATATCTGTTATGGAGGATATCATGAAGCATTGTTCCGATAAAAAAAAACTAGAGCGTAGTTATTATATAATTTTAACTTGAAACGGGTCACGGGAGACCCGAACACAACATAAGGGTTAAACAAAATGTGATATATATTCAACAGGACAAATACAGTGAACAGTGACCAATCTTTGCTGCATTTAAAAAATATATATTGTAGTTTTTGATCACCATTTATTTCCCCAGTACAAACAAAGTGATGATTGCCTTCACTAGGATTCCTACCTGTGTGTTTTCTGCTTGATGTATAATCAAAAATGTAAAGAGGAAACAAGAGGCTCCTCTCAAAGGCGGCTAAATGCTGCCCTCTGGTGGAAAACAGGGAAGGCCGTTTTGGGGATTTCTTGTGAGGCACGTGTCTCTGTAAAGAAATTCAGTTTAACAGCATCATATTTAGACATTAGAAAGGCAGTAAATGGAACCGAAATATAAGGCTTCACAGTTCACCAAAGGTACCATGACATGAGACAAAAAAGGGATGTTTTTTTAAGCTTAATTTATTTATTCACAGCCACATGAAGCAAAAAACGACACACCTACTTTGGCATTATGACTGTTTTATAGATAATATATTAGCGAAGACCAGTCTATTTGAACCGACTGAAGATACGGAGCGACATTAGCATTTATTTAGAGACACATTTTGCTTTCCCGGATGATTGTCTTTCCAATACTCACTCTCTTTCTCTCACTCCGGCCAAATGTTCACCAGCGAGATGCTAACTCGCTGCCCCGAAGCTTTTCCGTGTTTCATGAGGATAATTAAAGTTAAACTGATTGCTTTGTTTGCTCATTCATCAGCTGTTGCCCCCTGTTTTATGCTGTAAATAATAAATGAGAGATATTGTGTGCGGCAGGAAATGATATGGATAACTGACGAGAGCAGAAACAAGGCGTACAACCAACATCTAAAAGCCGTCAAACATGAACAAATTAGCTTTTATACAAAAATAAATATAATGATAAAAACATTTCAATACTTGCTTCTATTCTTTACAATACAGCTCATTTGGACTCATTTAGTCCAGTGCTTTCCAACTTTGTATAGCAATGGCCCTTTCAAAAGGAGAAGCCTCAACAAGTTATTGCCTCGATGTGAACAGTGTGATCTTTTCGAAATGAAGAATGATTTTTTGATTAAAGGGGCCGTATGTTGTGCCTCTACTGTGACATGTCTCCAGCTGCACCACCTCTTTTCACCCTCTGTCTGAAACCAGAGCCCAGTCTGCTCTGATTGGTTAGCTGGCCGGCTCTGTTGTGATTGGTCAACCGCTTAGAGAAGTCCCGCCTCTAAGCACGCCACGTACAATGTGTTGAACGCTAGCCAATAGAAGCGCAAGTGTTACATAGTGATGTCATTATGTTCCTGAAGTAAACAAAGAAGTCCAATGGAGGCGTTTCAGACAGGGTGGGGAGTGTGTGGGAAAGAAACTCAGGGTTGTTATCCTTTGCTACAACTACATGAAAGTGAACACCCCAATTAAGGAAAATAGGGTCTCTTTAAGTCTAAATGGTCAAATTTGTGTCCAACAGCTCATTGCATCTACATTTGTTCTCCATTACAATCATCTGTGGTCCTCTTCTCCATCTGCTTAGAGAAGTCCAGCCCCTTAGCCTATCACGAACAATATGTTGGAGCGTTAGCCAATAGAAGCGGAAGTGTTACATAGTGATGTCATTATGTTCCTGAAGTAAACAAAGGAGGTGTTTCAGGTCCCACGTGGCATAATAGGGCCTCTTTAAAGCCAAATGGTCAAATACACGTGAGTCCAACAGCTCCGATCTGTTTCTAAATTGCAATCATCTGTGGTCCTCTTCTCCACACACACTCTGTCTCTCTTCCTGTTTGCTCGTGTGCCTCTCTTCCTGTTTGCTCGTGACCCCCTCTCTCTGGTCACAGTCTGAAGGAGTGTTTTCTTCCTCATCCAGCGGCTGCAGAGCCTCAGGTTCCGTCTGCTGCTGTGTCCCCTTCTTGTCATTATCAAAAGACTCCCCGTCTCCCCTACTTCTCTCCTCTCTCCTCTCAGTGTCCGTCTCAGAGTTCTGCGACGCTCTGTCCTGACACGACTGCCTGCGAATGGTCCGTCGGTTCCTGCTGCGCCGCGATTGGTTGCAGTGGAGCGTGCGCCTGCGATGCCATTGGTTGAGAGAGTTTTGCGCTTCGACGCTGAGCTGACGGGCGGCCAATCGAGGCCTGAAGCTGCTGATGTAGTAAAGAGAGGCGTATAGAGTTGTAAGGTAGTATCCACCTGTTGATATAAGGAATACAGAGAGGGGAACATTGGTTGCTATTACTCGTTATTATAACTGAACAGTATCTATATCGTTTGATCATGTCACACCTGTTTTCATTTCATTGCATTATCTCCCAATTCACTTAAGATCAGACTTCCAGATTTTAAACTTTTCTGGTCCCCCTCTAATGAAATAAAAGATGAAACCTTTACAATCTTACATGGACTAGCACCTCCCTATCTATCATCATGAATTACTCTGCGAATATCTACCAGGTTCAGGTTATTTATTTCTACCCGTAGGTAGATTCTGTTTGCAGAGAAAAAGAGTTCCATCCTGACACTAAAAACAAACACAAACAACAGACACATCTCTAATAAAGGACAAGTAAAAGTACAAGTATATCCTGCTCAACCAAATCTCAAAATATTTGAAAAACATTTTTTACAGGCTTCCACGATCACATCATGCTTCCTTTCTTCCTTGTCAACTAGTTTCCTTCACCTTGTTTCCATCTTCATTAGCATCACTTCTGTACTTGTGTTGTTGTTCATAATGTTTTTATCATTTATTTGCTATGCCATTTGTATTTTGTTTGTTGCTTTGTAGAGCCCTTTGAGGCGTGTTTCGTGATGTGCGGCTGTAATACATTTTGATTTGATTGACATCTCAAGCTCAGAGCAAGAAACTAGTTGGAACAGCTACATGTAGTGGCAACAGACTACTTTAACCCCTCAGTGTTTCAAAGTTGAATAATTGTCGGTGCCGCTGTCTCAAAGACAACCCAAACATTTTCAGTTTTCCTCTGAGCTACCAACAAAACCGTCCAACTTGGAATAACAACTGTAAGCTATTTTGTTGATTTGCATCTTAGCAAAACACGATCTGATTAACATCTTTGTAGTGTGTATTTCTAGGGCTTTTAAAGTGAAAGGTAAGAAAATAACGGAAGTAGTGCATCAGAAGTTATCATCACAAGGGCTTCCTGCAGAGAATAATCTCATAAGCTTGTGCTGATAACAGATCTTACTTCCAGCATCTAACCTAAAACACGTTCAAAAAAGCATTGACCTCAAGAGAACTGGAAGTGGTGACATTCTGACTCATATCCTGCTTTGAAGATTCCTTCTCTCTTTGTGGGAGGAATGAAAGAGATAACCATTACGTTCAGACTCAAGAGCTTCAATGATGCAACTTTCAGAAAGTGTAAAACCTCGTTCTTTGTTTGGCATCAATGGAGCCTTCAGTTAGTTTGTACCCGGGAGCAGACAGAACTGCAAAGTGAAAGCTTGGCTTATAAAGAACCAAACTTGTTTTCTGCCACTTCAAAACATAAACAATATATATAATAACAATAATAATAATAATAATAATAATGGATTACATTTAATTTAATTAGAGCGCTTTTACAGGTGCTCAAAGTGCTTTACAATTACATATTAAACTTATTACACATATAAATGTCATTACTGTGGACATTACCCACAGGAGCAAATGCGGGTAGACTGTCTTGCCCAAGGACACAACGGCCTGACGCAGTGGTGGCCGAGGCGGGTTTCGAACTTGAGTTCACCAACGCCCCTTGATCTGATCATATATGTTAGGAAATGTGGGTAACCATTGAATGAGTGGAACAAATCTGCTCATGCTAACCAAGCTGATGTTACTTGGATATATAGCAAAACCTTATTGGCATGTCATGTTGGTATTTTTTCTCAAATAGTATTTTATTAAACGTTTAGTCATCAGCAAGTTAATGGATGTTTGGTCAGTTAGCTAGCTTAGCTACAATAACATTAGTTACTCCTGGCAGCTAGTGAGAGAAAAATGATTTAGTTACAACTAACCTACATAAGTTCAATTCTGTAATTTAGTGACGGTTCTTCCAAAGAATTCCAGGAAACAACTAATGAAGCAGCAAACCGCCGTACTGTGTTTTTGGTGGAAATGTGTGTGTGTTACCCTGACGGTGTGTGTTTGCTTGTGTTTGCTTCCTCACCCTCTCCCTGCAGCTGTGTGGGGTCGAGCAGCTCCATCATGTAGTCCGTGTCCAGGTGTAAAGTGACCACATCGCACCGGAGCAGAACCCAGGTGAGGCAGGGCAGGAAGTCATCCGCTCCGAACGCTGTGCCTGCAAGAGAGGAGAGGAACACGGGAAGTTAACTCACAGACAAACAGACGGAGGTGGCAAAAGTACACACATCCTTTACTCAAGTAGAAGTACAGATACTCGTGTTTAAAATACTCTGGTGAAAGTAGAAGTACTGACTAAACTTCTTTACTCAAGTCAAACTAAAGAGGCTTTGAAATGTACTTCAGTAAAAAGTACCCATAACTAGCAGCTGTTTTAAAGAGTACCTGACCTCCCTTTATATTAACAGAACAATAATGTCATTGTTAGCTAATGAATGTTTCCATGGTGACCAACGGCAACATGACAACGTTTTCATTGGTCCCTCTTCTTTAGAGAAGACCAGGAAATGATGGATACACGGATCGTGTTCAAATCAATAGGCACGCAATGACTCTAAATAATAATGATCACGCCACCAAACACACATTCAGACTAAAGGAACCAGCCTGTTTGGAAAATGTGAGAAGTAGAAAGTACAGGTATTTGAGTTCAGCATGTAAGAAGTAGAAAGTACAGGTATTTGTGTTCAACATGTAAGAAGTAGAAAGTACAGGTATTTGTGTTCAACATGTAAGAAGTAGAAAGTACAGGTATTTGTGTTCAACATGTAAGAAGTAGAAAGTACAGGTATTTGTGTTCAACATGTAAGAAGTAGAAAGTACAGGTATTTGTGTTCAACATGTAAGAAGTAGAAAGTACAGGTATTTGTGTTCAAAATGTAAGAAGTAGAAAGTACAGGTATTTGTGTTCAAAATGTAAGAAGTAGAAAGTACAGGTATTTGTGTTCAACATGTGAGAAGTAGAAAGTACAGGTATTTGTGTTCAAAATGTAAGAAGTAGAAAGTACAGGTATTTGTGTTCAACATGTAAGAGGTAGAAAGTACAGGTATTTGGGTTCAAAATGTAAGAAGTAGAAAGTAAAGGTATTTGAGTTCAAAATGTAAGAAGTCAAAGTAAAAAGTCGTCAGAAATATAAGTAGTGGAGTAAAGTACTGATACCAGACAAATGTACTTAAGTACAGTAACAAAGTATTTGTACTCCACTACTTCCCACCTCTGAAAAGGAAGTAAGAAAGTATGACAGCAATGATTAGAAAACACACTCCTGTCTACCTGAGCTAGCATTAGCACTCATGCTGTGATAGATGCTCTTGCAGACTTTCAGCAGGATGTGGACCTTCTTGTTGGGAGAGTACGCCTCGTGCATACTGGTCCACCTCTGCTGGATCCTCTCCAGGGTGAGAGAGTCGGGAACCCCAACGCCCGCAGACCCGCCCAGCTCCTCCACCCCGTTCTTCTCCAGAAGGCTCATGTTGCTCTGCAGACGGTCGAAGCTGCCGTCGTTGGTCCGGGACGCGTGAATGCAGGAGTAGAGGTGAGCGGAGACCGGCTTCAGAGCCACTTTGTGGAGGGAAAGCTCCACCAGGGAGTCTGGAGAGGGGGGAAGTAGGTTAGTAGAGCACATTCGTACAGAAAGGGAACTTACAACAAATCTTTAAAGGTCCCCTATTTTACTGTCTTTCATCAATATACTACAGGTCTCAGATATATACAGAGCCTGTGTCTGATTGGCTGAAACACCAAACAGATCATTGCAGCATTACCCATAATCCCCTCTGTTTCAGCCCTGTTTCCAAAGTGCTGATTTTCTGTCTGTTACGTTAGATGAAAATAAGGAGCCCCTCCCCACGCCCCTCTGAGAGACATTTGGTTACAAAGAACTCAATGGTGCTCTAGGAGGAGATTCAGGTGATAAGGGGGGGGGGGGGGGGGGGGGGGGGTTACCTTGGTTGGTGATTGGCTAATGGTTACACAAGACAAAACATCGTTATGACATCATAAAGTGGCCAAAATCTGATCAGCTCATTTTCAGACAGATTTTTATAGAAATGGATCAGGACAAAAAGAGAGAGAATCTTTGTTCCTGAAACTTTCAGAGTCTCTTTCCACAGAGGGGACACATGTTGATGTAGAAGAGACATGAAGAAGAGGGGACACATGGTGATGTAGAAGAGACATGAAGAAGAGGGGACACGTGTTGATGTAGAAGAGACATGAAGAAGAGGGGACACATGTTGATGTAGAAGAGACGTGAAGAAGAGGGGACACATTTTGATGTAGAAGAGACATGAAGAAGAGGGGACACATGTTGATGTAGAAGAGACATGAAGAAGAGGGGACACGTGTTGATGTAGAAGAGACATGAAGAAGAGGGGACACATGTTGATGTAGAAGAGACATGAAGAAGAGGGGACACATGTTGATGTAGAAGAGACGTGAAGAAGAGGGGACACATGTTGATGTAGAAGAGACGTGAAGAAGAGGGGACACATTTTGATGTAGAAGAGACATGAAGAAGAGGGGACACATGTTGATGTAGAAGAGACATGAAGAAGAGGGGACACATGTTGATGTAGAAGAGACGTGAAGAAGAGGGGACACATGTTGATGTAGAAGAGACATGAAGAAGAGGGGACACATGTTGATGTAGAAGAGACATGAAGAAGAGGGGACACATGTTGATGTAGAACTCACCGATCTCTGAGTCATTTAGGTCGGTGATGCTGTCCAACAGTGCCAGGATGTCTGGATAGTCCAGCAGCGTCTCCCTCAGTGAGCTGAGCGATGACCTCACTTCCTGTAGGAACTCTGGCCCCGTGACCCCGCCGTGATCACCAGCTTTCTTCAGCGTCATTTCCACAAATCCTTTCACGGCCTCTGCGAACGCCGAACCTTTCCTCTCGCTCAGCTCCTGCACGCGATTGGTCAGTCTCTTCTTCTGGCAGACCAATCCGCCGAGGGCCTGACCCACGGCCGACAGACGGTGGATGACCTTGTCGGCCAATCGGTGAGCAGACTGGTGGTGTGGAGCGGGGCTGGGGATCTGGTACTCCTGCTCCTCCTCGATGCTGCTGATTGAGAGCGAGTCGAGCTCCAGATATGGAGGATGGAGCCGAGAGGAAGGTCTGGGAGGAGGAAGCCAGACTCCATCCTCGACCCAGGACACCCTGTGGGGGGACAGAGGCACCGGGCTGCCGTGGGGGGGCAGCTCCAGAGACTCTCGGTTCGAACCCCCAGGGGTGGAGGGGGTGTCGGGGGTGAGGCTCCCAGAACTCACTCTGTAAACAGGGGGTGGAGGCAGAGGTGTTATTATAACTGTTATAACTGAATGTCCTCTTCCAATCTGAGAGTAACATGATATCAAAGGTATCCCAACTGTAGCTGTGAACATGACAGGATGTGTGATTACCTAGAAGAGCATCAGGACTGTTTGAGGCATATGATAGCTATGTGATTAACATGATGATTCAGCCTCTATGGAGAGAGACATATGACAAGCATGCTCATTTCTGACGTGGAGCTAATCTGAAGTAAACATTGAATACTGCTTTCTATTCCTCCATCTAGTGACTGTGTAACTCCCTCTCTTGGATATCAGCATGTGAAGGACACTGTTCAGGAACTAGTTGATGCTCTGTATGTGATGACTCCTTCCATTCTGGAGAGGATCACAGATACATGGATCCTGAGATTCAAGCTCAAGCCGGGGACCAGGGATTATTAACATTTTTACATATTCAGAAAAAGTCAAAATTTTGAGAAAAAGCCAGAATTTTGAGAAAAAGCCAGATTTTTTAAATTTTTGATAAAAATTCGGAATTTTGAGGAAAAAGTCAGAATTTTTAGATTTTGTGAAAAAGTCCACATTTTTAGATTTTTGAGAAAAATTCAGATTTTTTAGGATTTTGTTAAAAAGTCAGAATTTTGTGAAAAATTCAGAATTTTGTGAAAAAGTCAGAATTTTTTGAAAAATTCAGAATTTTGATGAAAAAGTTAGAATTTTGAGGAAAAAGTCCAAGTTTTTGGTTTTGAGAAAGTCCGAATTTTGAGAAAAATACCAACAAATTCTCTTTTTTTGTTTTGACTACTTCCATTCTTGAGAGGATAATCAATACATGGCTAATCTGAAGTAAACATTGAATCCTGCTTTCTATTCCTCCATCTTGTGACTGAGTAACTCCCTCTCTTGGATATCAGCATGTGAAGGACACTGTTCAGGAACTAGTTGATGCTCTGTATGTGATGACTACTTCCATTCTTGCAGGGATAATAAATAAACACACACAGATTCCCTTTCTTCTCACTTCATCACTGCTCGCAGATCTGGTGGAAGACTGGGAAAGAAATACCTTGATACATCCTGAATGGATCACATATTTACTACACACACACACACACACACACACACACACACACACACACACACACACACACACACACACACACACACACACACACACACACACACACACACACACACACACACACACACACACACACACACACACACACACACACACACACACACACACACACACACACACACACACACACACACACACACACACACCTGTATGGAGCAGGGGAGGAGGCAGCGTCTCTGCTGGGCCTCCGGAGAACAACGCCTGCTGACGTTTCTGATGTTGTCGTGGGGCAATGAGGAGAATCAGCTGACAGGGCTCTGGTCAGACCTGGAGAAGAAGAATGTGGATAATGAACACCGTGTTGGCATTTAATCCCACTGCAATGTTTTCGTTCTGGGAAGTTGATTTAACTACCTTCAGTCGAGGCTAAAAACATTACTTTTTTTAGCTGCTTACCCAGATGTCTTTGAACATGTTTTACAATGTTGTTTTCAAACTATTCTGCATCTCTTTTATGCAAGGTTTTTATGAATCTGTTATCCCATTATGTTTATTTATTGTGTTCCTTTCTGTTGTCTTCCTATTATGTGTTAATGGTGATGTACAGTAAAGCACTTTGAATTACCTCGGTGTCTGAAAATGTGCTCAATAAAGAAACGTACCTTACTAAAACATTTTACGTTGGTTTACAGACGGATCTTTCCCAATGTAAGTCAATGGGAAAAAGTAACAAGGTAACAATATCTGTCTACCAGCACCTGGACATTTTACTGGATAATATCTTGTTTGTTTATTTCTAAACTCACACAAAAATGTATATATATTTTTTTTATTGTGATTGAGCCATGCAAGAAGTTAAGCTAAGCTAAGCTAGCTGACTCCTGGCTGTAGCTATACTGTAATTAACACAGAGACATGAAAGTGGAATAAATCAGATATCTCAAAACCTGGTCAATGAAAACTTCATGTTCAAACATAACCACAAATAACAAAGGGTTTTTTGTAATAACTTCTCAAATATTGTATAAAAAGCAGAGGTGGAAAGTAGCTAGTGGAGTACAAATACTTTGTTACTGTACTCAAGTACATCTTTCTGGTTTCAGTACTTTACTCCACTACTTATTTTTCCGACGACTTTTTACTTTGACTTCTTACATTTTGAACACAAATACCTGTACTTTCTACTTCTTACATGTTGAACACAAATACCTGTACTTTCTACTTCTCACATGTTGAACACAAATACCTGTACTTTCTACTTCTTACATGTTGAACACAAACACCTGTACTTTCTACTTCTTACATGTTGAACACAAATACCTGTACTTTCTACTTCTTACATGTTGAACACAAATACCTGTACTTTCTACTTCTCACATGTTGAACACAAATACCTGTACTTTCTACTTCTTACATGTTGAACACAAATACCTGTACTTTCTACTTCTCACATGTTGAACTCAAATACCTGCACTTTCTACTTCTTACATGTTGAACACAAATACCTGTACTTTCTACTTCTCACATGTTGAACACAAATACCTGTACTTTCTACTTCTTACATGTTGAACACAAATACCTGTACTTTCTACTTCTTACACGTTGAACTCAAATACCTGTACTTTCTACTTCTTACATGTTGAACACAAATACCTGTACTTTCTACTTCTCACATGTTGAACACAAATACCTGTACTTTCTACTTCTTACATGTTGAACACAAATACCTGTACTTTCTACTTCTTACATGTTGAACACAAATACCTGTACTTTCTACTTCTTACATGTTGAACTCAAATACCTGTACTTTCTACTTCTTACATGTTGAACACAAATACCTGTACTTTCTACTTCTTACACGTTGAACTCAAATACCTGTACTTTCTACTTCTTACATGTTGAACACAAATACCTGTACTTTCTACTTCTCACATGTTGAACACAAATACCTGTACTTTCTACTTCTTACATGTTGAACACAAATACCTGTACTTTCTACTTCTTACATGTTGAACCCAAATACCTGTACTTTCTACTTCTTACATATTGAACACAAATACCTGTACTTTCTACTTCTTACATGTTGAACACAAATACCTGTACTTTCTACTTCTCACATGTTGAACCCAAATACCTGAACTTTCTACTTCTTACATGTTGAACTCAAACACCTGTACTTTCTACTTCTTACATGTTGAACCCAAATACCTGAACTTTCTACTTCTTACATGTTGAACACAAATACCTGTACTTTCTACTTCTTACATGTTGAACCCAAATACCTGTACTTTCTACTTCTTACATGTTGAACTCAAATACCTGTACTTTCTACTTCTTACATGTTGAACACAAATACCTGTACTTTCTACTTCTTACATGTTGAACACAAATACCTGTACTTTCTACTTCTTACATGTTGAACACAAATACCTGTACTTTCTACTTCTTACATTTTGAACCCAAATACCTGTACTTTCTACTTCTCACATGTTGAACACAAATACCTGTACTTTCTACTTCTCACATGTTGAACACAAATACCTGTACTTTCTACTTCTTACATGTTGAACACTAATACCTGTACTTTCTACTTCTTACATGTTGACCCCAAATACCTGTACTTTCTACTTCTCTCATTTTCCAAACAGGCTGGTTCCTTTAGTTTGAATGTGTGTTTGGTGGCGTGATCATTATTATTTAGAGTCATTGCGTGCCTATTGATTTGAACACGGTCCGTGTATCCATCATTTCCTGGTCTTCTCTAAAGAAGAGGGACCAATGAAAACGTTGTCATGTTGCCGTTGGTCACCATGGAAACATTCATTAGCTAACAATGACATTATTTTTCTATTAATATAAAGGGAGGTCAGGTACTCTTTAAAACAGCTGCTAGTTATGGGTACTTTTTACTGAAGTACATTTCAAAGCCTCTTTACTTTGACTTGAGTAAAGAAGTTTAGTCAGTACTTCTACTTTTAGAGTATTTCTAAACATGAGTATCTGTACTTCCACTTGAGTAAAGGATGTGTGTACTTTTGCCCTCTCTGATACATGTACAGCAAGTCCTCACCAGAGGTCTCTGTAAAGGCAGCAGAGTCCTGCTCCATGGAGATGGCTCTTTTATTCAGTAGCCCGGCTCCTACCCATGCTCTGGTGGAGCTGAGGCGGCGCTCTTTTCTATAATTGGTGGGCGATTGAGTGGCGCTCTGAGCTGACGTCTTCCTGTTGGTCAACCAATCATCTCCATGTTCCCGGAGGTACAGAGGGTTGATGATACACAAGGCCCCGTTGGTGGAAGTCAGCTATAGAGGAAGTGAAGAAATAGGATGCGTTGACACACTTTCTACCACAATACAGGCTTTAAATAAGATCAAACTCGTAACGTTCACTCTTACAACTTTGAGTATAATATCCGTGTCTTTGGATGCTAAATGTGGCGCTGAGTTCACCGGAGACAAAGCTTTAGTCTCTAGCTGCTCGGTGACTGCACAGTTACTGAATATCTGTGTGCTCTCCTTTTATATAACATCAAATAAGATAAGATGTACTTTATTCATTCCAATTCAGGATTTTTTTGTTGCAGCAGCAGCTGAAAGCAAAACAAGGCATTGCACATAACTACACATTAAAAGAGTAGAAATAAAATATAAGCATCTCAAAATAGAAATAGAAATAAACCAGCATTAGAGAGTAAGAAAAATATACAGATGACCGTGAAGATATCAAATCTATAAACTGTCTGACAAATAAAACACTATTGTAGGGACAATTTTCTGTTAAATAAAAATCCACTGTGTAGGAATTTAGTCAAGTAGAAAAGATATCAAACTAAGTCAAATATAAGACAGTTTAAAATATTCTGTGTAGAATTAAGGGATGGAGTTGTTGAGCATTCAAAAGGGACCCCTTGAAAATGAGGTGGTGCATCTCAAGGGGTTTATCCTAGTAAATAAATGTTATTGGTCGTCTTGTCTTTCTCACCTTCTTGAATAGATTTATGCATTATCAGATTAAGAATAAAGAACATAAACAGGTGTGTTGTCGAGTAGGTTTGCACACACAAGGAATCTGCCTTGGTTTGCATAGTGCATACAAAGTGAGAGACGATAAGTGATAAGAAAAAGAACCAAAAATAGAACTATGATAAACATTTCATCATTTACCACTGCTTTCCCCAAAGTCACACACACACACACACACACACACACACACACACACACACACACACACACACACACACACACACACACACACACACACACACACACACACACACACACACACACACACACACACACACACACACACACACACACACACACACACACACACACACACACACACACACACACACACACACACACACACACACACACACACCTGTATGGAGCACATCACATTGCTCGGCTCTCTCTGGGTCATCTCATCAGTCTGTTGGTCCGTTGGGGGGCAGAGCCAAGTTTCTGAATTAGAAAAGATGTCAGAGAAAATAAACTTCTTTAAAAAAAAAAAACCGTCTCTGGTTCTGCATTTCTGACGCAACTTCTGTCAGAGGATATGAGACAGAAATGACGGACAGGAAGAACTCACCAGGTTCAAGTTGAGAGAGATCTCTGGTCTTCTCTGTCACACCGTAGATCCAGAGAGGAATGGAGAGACAGACCGCCAACACATCCCTGACACACAGGAAGAGAGGGTAACGTAAATAATAATAATAATAATAATAATAATAATAATAACTGTTAAACAGACTGAGTCCAAATGTAGAAGCATTGTCTGAGTAGTCGTCTTAATAGGGCTTTAGCTTATGATTATTATTATCCTCGATTAATGAATTACGCCTCCATGGACTCCTTTGTTTACTGCCTGAACTTAGTGACATCATTATATAACACTTATATTCTATCATTCAAACAATCCCTCAAAATTCACCTTTTCACTCTTGAACTCCTAATCCATTAACCCCTCGCCCTTATTCCACCTAGCTTAGCACTTTTTACTTTTGTTGTTATTTGTCTTCTTTACTTGCTTGTATAGCCCTTTGAGCACCAGGAAAAGCGCTATATAAATGTAAAGTATTATTATTATTCTATCGGCTAGCGCTCCAACACATCGTACGTGATAGGCTAAAGGACGGGACATCTCTAAGCGGTGGACCAATCACAACAGAGCCGGCCAGCTAACCAATCAGAGCAGACTGGGCTCTGGTTTCAGACAGGGGGTGAAAAGAGGTGCTGCAGCACAGGCAGTATGAGAACAATAAAGAGCTTTTTGAACATTAAAGCATGGAGACATGTCACAGTAGAGCAGGGGTGTCAAACTCAAATACACAGTGGGCCAAAATAAAAAAAGTGGGTACTAGTGGAGGGCCGGACTGGTTCAATGTTTATTGCAGAACTTATTGAAATGAACTTATTGCACATATTAAACCTGGAACTAACAAAGCTTAAATGATTGCCTATAAAAACAACATTAAACATTAAATAATCAGTTGCATTCATTTCTTATGGCTCTATCTGCAGCTTCTCCAGAGTCATTTCTTATGATTACATGTTTCCACAGGCCAACAACAGCTTCAACAAAACTATTTCCCTCAAAGAACAAACCAAACATGCCCTGTTGTCGTGAGAGAGAAAGTGCAGAAGGAAACATCCATTAAACTCAGTGTGCTGCTCTGTGATGCTAGTTCAGATACTTGGCATCTCATCTTGGGTGCAAGGTCATCAATGTTTGGGGTCAGGCTCTGAGCTGAGGAGACCCTCAGGATGGAGTGAAGGTGTGCGTGCAATATACCGGAGGGCCAGATCTAATAGTAATTAGAAATGATCCTTGAGAGCCTTGAGTTTGACATGTGTGCAGTAGAGGAAGAAAATACAAATATGAACCTGAAAATTAACATAATGGGACCCTCTAATAAGCTAAAATGTAATTACAGTAAATACATATTTCAAAGGCTGGAAACACGATTTCTGCAATTCTTGTATAACATTTTTTCTTATAACCAAATACTAGATGAAAAATGTTGGATCAGAGATGAATGAAACAAACATGAGTCCAATATAAAAATTGTTAATGATTCATTTTCGAATCGATTAGCTTACTATCCTTTGAAACCTACATTTAAAATCCATTTCAAATATATATAACTTAGGATGGAGATAACATGGTCAGCATGAAAAGACACATGCAGGTAATCATAGCAACATTTAACTTACTGCAAACAAATCTTAGAGAAGCTCACTGTTGGTGGCGTCCAACCACACACATAACACGTTAAAAACAGTATCAGTTACCCAGCCGTTTCTTACCTGGTCAGCGAGTAGAAGAGCACGAGCTGCGCCAAGTCGGAGAAAGAAAGACGAGACTCAGACAGCTGGAAGACTGACACGACCAACAGAGAAAGAGTAGGCAGAGTTAATTCTAATGAAAAAAACACATTCCTGGAAACTCACCAGAGCGTGTACCAGGAAGACAGAAAGAAAGGGGACTTCTAACAAATGTGATCACTTCATTAAATCTATATGCAGATCAAGGAAGTTACTTTATGATGCTGTGTTTTAGGACACACTTCACTTGTGCCGTTATCTCTAGATTGTAGATACATGTATTGCACTTCAAGTCTTTAAGGAACCGGTGTGTGCAGTTTGAGAGACAGTTTGACGAGGTGTGCCTAACTGCTCTCACCTGTTAGAGGCTTGTCAGGTTTGCACTCGAGTTTAAAATAAAAAAGCAGAACTATGACGTGCAACTGTTATCTGCAAACATAATGACTCAAAAAATACCCACTGAAAACCACACAGAGGGCACTGTATCACACACACACACACACACACACACACACACACACACACACACACACACACACACACACACACACACACACACACACACACACACACACACACACACACACACCCAAAGATAGAGGAAGAGAAAGAGAAATATGTGTGTGTGTTTGCATGCAGTCGGTCCATACCTGTGCCTGTGCTTTTGATACAATAATCAATAACTGCTTCATCATTGTCTCCTCCTGCAGACACACACAGTAGGCTGGGAACAGATGTCGTGGAGTCCCGTACAACCAGGAAACTCTGGAGAGAAAAACACACACACACACACACACACACACACACACACACACACACACACACACACACACAAACACACACACACACACACACACACACACTTAGTGACTCATTTCAGTATGTGAGGCGCTGAGCAGGAAGACAGGTTTTCTTTTAAATGCTCGTACTGGAAGCTACACACGGCAACCAGGCGGTAAATAGAGAAACAGTGAGAGGAAAGGCTCAAAATCTAAAAGGAAAGGAGAACTGATTTAAAACAGAGTATGGTAAATAATTAACCTGTGCTGGAGAAAGTAATACTACTCTGTAAAGATACTCCATTGCAAGAAAAAAACCCTGCATTGATTAAGGTTCTTAACCCTCCTATTGTCTTCGTTCCCCCCCCCCCTTACTTTGGTGTTCTTGGTCAAATTTGACCGGTCCTGTTTTAACTGCTATTACATTAACACAAAAACCATTAATCATCACCACATTTAATTTAACACCCTTTCAAACTGTACATATTGTATCAGACTACTGGTATACATGAACAACTGCAGTACATATACAAAGAACAGACACTGAACATGTATTGCGTGTGCCAGGTGTGATCCATGTGGGGGGGGATGGGCACATAAGAGCGGGAAATATGTCAAATTGTTCTGTGTGTGTGTGCCAGGTGTAATTTACATGGGGGGATTGGGCACATAAAGGGGGGGGGCACACATCTAGAGTGTGTGTGTGTGGGGGGGTGTTTGTGTGTGTGTGGGTGTTTGTGTGTGTGTGTGTGGGTGTTGTTGTGGGTGTGTGGGTGAAAGTGGTGATCAGCAATAGTATATGTTCAAATGTCTACTGTGAAGGATATCATGAAGCCTTAATGCAATCGAAAGTAAAACAAAAAAGTTATGATTGATGAAAGTAGTCAATCGGTCAGATTTGACCCGAAGACAAAAGGAGGGTTAAGTGAAAAAAAATGAAAAATGTACTTATTAAGAGCATTGAGAGTAAAAGTACTCAAACAAATATTCATATTGAATTATCTATACCAGTGGTTCCCAAACTTTTTCTATCAGGCCCCCCTTTTGGAGAAAAAAAAAAGTCAGGCCCCCCAACACAAATAGTCAGGCTCAGTGGCGGCGCCAGAGATTTCTTTTGGGGGTGCTGTGGGGTAGCTTGACGTTTCATAGAGGGTGCTCAAACATTTAGGGTTTCCCATTAATGTACCGGTCGCTACAGCTGAACGTTCTACTGCAACACTCCCCACGCAAATACACAATGTACCCGCGACTGTTACAATGACTGTTACAATGAAGGCTCGATAATCAGCTCACGGCATATAGGTGTAAGCAGGGTCAAGTGCTATTTTTATAGGTGGTGTGTGGACCTCACATAGGGGGGCTAACAACAACGATCTCCGGTACCGGTGCTCTCTCTCTCTCTCTCTCTCTCTCGTGCACGCACACACAAAATGGCTCGTTACACACACACACACACACAGAGCCGAGCTTTAATGAAACACAGAGACCCAGACGTAATAATACTGTACTGTATCATATTATTTTCGAATCAATAATTTTTCAAATTTTGATTTATTTTTATAATAACCATTTTTCCTCCTGGTCTCTCGCGCCCCCCCTGTCATGCCTCTGCACCCCACACTTTGGGAACCACTGATCTATACAATTATTCTAAGCACTCAAATGAAAGAAACAGTTAGCAAAAGTGCTGCTAATGATTTTCTGCCAACTCACTCATTGTCTTAGGTACTTAAATATAATGTTGGATAGTTTAATCTACACAGTATTTAACAGTATTTTGTATTTATTGTGTGTCAAAGTCTGAATTTACAGTGTAAAGTAACTAAAGCTGTTAAATAAATATAGTGAAGTACAGTCTATCCTTTTAAATTGTAGAGGAGTACAATTATAAAGTGGCACAGAAAGAAAAGTACAAGTACCTGAAATATGTACTTAAGCCTTGCATTAAAAATAAATGTATTTAGTTACTTCCCACCCCTGGCATCAGCACAGTGTGTTTCTACGACAGGATTTGATCTAGATAAATGAGTCCTGATTGCAGGTTGTAACCAAACATTAACCTGTTGAGCCCTGAGCCTGTTGTTCAGGTCTCAGGCTCGAAAATGACATTCCCAGAACAAAGGACCATATCTTCACTTCTAAAAGGGATAAATTAATAATCTTTTTTCTCAAAGCAAGGATAAACCTGTGAGTTGGATGTAGATACGGAGCCCCCTAGGGGACATGGAGAAGAAAAAAAAAATGTTTTGCGAGATCTCGCAATACTTTTCATTCAGCTCAATTCGGTTCGGCTGCTATACGGCAACACAGAAACCACAACAATGGAGCGGTTCATCGATTTTACTTTGAGCTTGGCCTTAAATATAAAGATATAACATCAGTGCTTGGCAATAAGCACAGGTTTCACACATAGACTGTATATATATAAAGGGTTTCACATAAGTGAAGACACCTCAAGAGAACACTCAGAGCAAGGGGACATGCACGTAAAAATGCAAACAACATGACTTTACAATCATAGCAAGGTAGACAACGAGCTACAGAGTCGTTTTTATCAGAACAGTTCGATACGCGGCGTCATCCGAGCTAAACATCAAGAATTGGTCACAATCTGCAGCTTGAGGAGGGAGAGAGCTTAGGGACCGTCTACAAACTGCAACGGGGTTTTGCGAGATCTCGCAAACTTTTTTTTTTTTAAACTTTTTTTTCTTTTCTTCTCCATGTCCCCTAGGGGGCTCCGTATGTAGAAGTTTTTTCAATTTGAAAGTAAATTCAGATTGAACATAATAAAAAAATGTAAATGGTAGTGTCCGTCCAAAAGAAAAACATTACTTATCGTGAAAAACCACCCTTGAATGATGGGATAGTAGACTAAAAGCTTTAGGAATCCAAATTATAACATATAATAAGTACTCTGTATCAAGATTGATGCAAAACAAGTGACATTTGAACTTTTTAGAGAGGTTTAGCACAAAAAACCCACTTCTGGGGTCATTTAGGTGGATTTTCCATATCTCTTGGTCGATTTTGATGATTGACATATCTTTTTAACCGTTAGGGCCAATAGAATCCAGGGGAAGTTCCTAAAATCCATCTAAACATTACCCATTGGTGAATGAGTGATGCACAGCCAGAATGCCCAAGACAGGAAGCTACGATACTCTCTAGTAGCTATCGTAGCAGCTAATAGGAAATCTCCGTTTTTGACATAAAAATTGAATGATGAATTATCAGTAATAATTTCAAAGTGACACAGACACATTGGATTAACCATTGGATTAACCTTTAGCCGCGTTTTTATCGTTTTAATGCCATTGAACACGACTTTTGATCAGAATAACAGCTAAGGTGAGACGACCTCCCTTGAATGCTCCGTAATGCTATGCGTGTTGTGATCTATGTGTTTGCTTCCCCTGTCACGAGTTCTGATCGCTCAGTGATGATACTAATACCTATAGAATCTGTGGAATCCCAGCTTTAATCTGATATCTTCTATGTGCAGTTACGATAAGTAATAAGGGTATTTTTACCTTGAATTCTGTGCTAAGTGCGTCAGCATTTTTTCCCTCAGGGCTCATTTAGGCGCTTCTTGTGAGACTTGTGTTTTGTTTCGGTAAAAATCGTTCATATTGTCAGTTAGCCGAGTTTCTTCCCGTTAAATGGTTATGACACATTAATAGGTTTTTATATATTAAGAAGCCCTGAGACACAGTTTCGTGAAAAAACACCCTGCAGCCAGGAGGCTCTCGGGCTTAACAGGTTCATAAACAGCTAATTTACCCAGGGTTCATAGCTGCTTTATGGCTCTGCAGAGGCCTGTAAACACCATGTGAGTGAAGGCCCACTCAGCTCAGATCCTCCTCTTTGTCAAATCCACTGTTGTTATAGTTGTTTCTTGTCAAAACATTGTTAAAGTAAAGCTGAAACACTAACATATATCCATATGTTCCATTACATTCATTTAAAGTGTGTGTCAATGGCAGTTACGACAGCTTTTCACATCGATGAAGTCTATCCAACAGAAGGAATTGGAGCTGAGCTATGACAACTAGCTGACTAATTCAGAGTACTCTCATTACTGGTTTAAATTCCTACGCCTCCTCTGAGCGTGCCACAATTGAAAAACTCATGATTTTGTTCCAACGTTGGAAACTTGACGTCAAAAGTCATAGTACTTGGTTGGTTGACACATAATGAGGTTGTGTAAAACAACGGCTCAGTCATTACACACACACAGGAAGTGGCTGTCATTGTAAGAGTGCACAGAAATACAGATATAGACACTTTGAGCACACACACAGGCAAATGTTATACGAGCAACTACTTTGTTGATTCATAACAGCAACATGTATTTATCTAATTAATAGGAAGAAGCACTGGAAACGATTCAAGAAGAAATGAATAAACACATTGTTTCGTTTAGCATTTCAAATCCGTAAACCACTTCATGCCTATATTCAAAAAGTAAGAAGCTCTCAGGTTTTTCCGTGAAAGTTAAAAACAGACAATCCTATCCTCCCCCATGACCTCATACTCACGTGTCAAGGACATTTGTGGAAAGTCATTTTCAAAAAACGTCAATTTGAACATCTTTTTCTCTCCTACTCACATCCTCTGTTTGCAGCAGATGTATCCATTTTGTAATGTCATTTTTCTCATCTGCGCAGCGCTTTATTCAACTCCTACTTCTGCATTTAGCCCCAAAAGTAGAGCGCTGTGTTATCAGACATAAAACAGAAAAAGGAACTGCTGCCCTGTTGCAGAGACGAGCTGAGAACACTGCTGTTGTTGCCGCAGGGCATGTCAGTAAAGAACGCAGGAATCACTAACGGAGGTTTCCTTTTCTCTTTTCAGACCAGCTTTAAGCTACGCACTTTAGAGTAAAACATATGTGGATGAGCAGAAACTAACTAAGAGATGATTGGGTGATATGAAGTGGGTAAATACATGCAGAGATGGGAAAGCAGAGAGATAACTGATGAACACACATTTATAAAAATCCTCTCAAATGTGCTCAAAAAACCGTTATGAACATTGGGCAGTGAAGAGGACTTTAAGTAAAGTAATGTCTTCTTTCACCTCTAGATTTCGTTAGACGTTCATGTATGATATTCAGAGGTGAAAGAAGTACTCATGCCGTGTACTTTAGGTAAAAGTAGAAGTACCAGAGTGTAGGAATAGGCTACTCTGTCACAAGTGAAAGTCCATGCTTTTTAAAATGTTACTCAAGAAAAAGGACAAACGTATTAGCATCCAAATCTAGCCTACTTAAAGTACAAAAAGTTAAAGTATTCATTGAGAAGATTAGAAATAAAATACTTAAGTAAAGTACAAGTACCTTAACATTGTACTCATTGCTATCAGGATGTTAAGAGCATTCCATAGAATATAACAAAAAGTGTTTCTGAAGTGAACCTTTAACCTTTGTAAGGAAGCAAATCAACAAATTATTTTACTGCCTTAAATAAAACAAGTTACAACGCTGTCAGAGTGCAGCATCTTTCACTTGAACTGGTACATGTTACTTTACACTACTGATAATATATGAATGCTCAAACATGTGTTCTTCTTACCAATCATATATTTTTTGTATGAATTGTTGTTTTGATTATTTCCCCTGCACTCCTGCCTTCAGAAGTACTTATGAGGTTAATAAGTTATTACTTAAACAATAATGATGCAATGCAGAGGTTATTATGTAGTATTATAGAGTAGATACATTTATAGTCTTGAAGTGAAAAGTGGCTCTTTGAGGGCAACCATAACGCTAATGTGGCCCGCGATGACATTTAGCATAGTTTGTATGTCATTTAAACAAATGTGGGTTGTGGCCAAGTCTATTTAGAAGCAGCTGAAAAGCTCATAGTGGTGATACTGAGTTGAGAATCTATGTAAAAAAAAACGTAAGATATTAAAGGTAGGTTAGGTAAGAATGAAGAAAATAGCTCGAGTGCGCTAGAAGTTGAAAATACACAACCAGAAGAAATCTGCCCCTTCCTTCATACTTCCTTACAGAGCCCCTCCTCCAACACACACGAACGTGCACATGACCAATGAGGGCACGAGATAACTTTGTGCACAGATGGAAGGCTGACAGGCAGGTAGGCCATCCAGTTACTTTAGCCGGCTCAGATGATTGGTCGTGCTTTTTACAGCGCCACGGCTTCCACAGATGACATTTTTTTGTGGGCTATTTATTGTCAAAGCATTTAATGTATTCATTGATATCAGGATGTTAAGAGCATTCCATGGAATATAACAAAAAGTGTTTCTGAAGTCAATTACCTACCCCACCTTTAACCTTTGTAAGGAAGCATATCAACTAATTATTTTACTGCCTTAAATAAAACAAGTTACAACGCTGTCAGAGTGCAGCATCTTTTACTTGAACTATGGTACAGTAATTTAGTAAATGTACTCAGTTACTCTCCACCACGGGTTCTTTGATTGGCAGATTTGATCAGCTCACCCCAGCAGGCGTCCCACAGAGAGCCGCCCGGGCCCCCTCTCTTTCCCAGGGGGCCGCGGGGCACCAGGCGCACTCTGAACTCTTCAGCTGCTCCAGCAGGGTCGGCTTCCTCCGGCTGCTCCTCCACGGGATGGCCGTCGTCCCGTTAACCCGACCGCTAGCCGCCCGGGACGCAAACATCTGAGGACACGCTGACGTGCATGTACCACCGTCTGCACCCATGAACGTTGACACCACATTAACGTCAGATTAGTGTTTGAGTCACAAAAAGTGTCACAAAGAGAGTCAGTCATAAAACAGGTGAACAGTGCTGACATAATTAAGTTTAGAACTAGGATTTTTCTTGGTTTTCAGATTTGTCTAATTCGTGCACATTATCATCAGATTAGTGTGTGGGTCACAGAAAGACAGTTAATCAAAACAAAGATCAAGACTGCAAGGAAATAAAATACTTTCAAATTACGATTTATTGGGTGAAATAAAAAATGTAAGAGTAAGATTTGGCCTTTTAACATTCATGCATATGAACATCAGATTAGCCTGTCAGTCACATACTGTCAGCTTGTCACACAAATGCTTAAGACTGAAGGCAATATGAACTTTGAATCCTTATTTCTCTTAGAGTTAGATTTAGCTCTTCATTCTCGCACATTCTTCAGATCAGCCTGTAAGTGACATAAAGGCAGCTTGTCATAATAAAGAGTAACAGTGCAAGCAACACTTAGTTTAAAATGGTGATTTGTCTGGTGCAATTTAAAGGTTGAAGTAAGATTTGAAGTAACATTCATGCATCAGATGAGTGTGCAAGTCAAATCATAACAACTCGTCACAAAAAAGATTAAGCCTGCAGGCAAGATTTATTTTCAGATTAGAGTTCTTCTGGTGAAAGTGAGATGAAAGTAAGATTGAACTGTTTCAGATTAGAGTGTACCACATAACGTCTGCATATCACCAACAATATCTACAGTGCAGGCACCTGAAGATTTTCTTGGTGAAAGTCTCGAGCCAAACATGCTTATGGTGTATGTAAATGTCTGATACTTACATGTGTCGCTCAGTTAGTTCGTGTCCTCTCCTCTCTACGGTGTTAACACATTTCTCCACATGTTGCAATCTTCTCTGTCTCTCCAACTCTTTGTGCAAGACGTTGCTTAAGAGCTAAAAAATACCAAACAGGGCCAAAATAGGAAGCGCACATCCTCAGAAATACATCCTCAAGACGTCTCCTGGTGTAAGGACATTTCAAAATGAAGTCTGCCTGACAGCGGTCTTGTTCTTCTGTGTGCTGCACATTCTGGCGTTTAACACACTTTCAATTATCATGTGAAACTGTTCTCTAGCTGATCTTGTACCATCCCTCCCCTCCTCAAGTCAGCATGTGGTTAACCCGGCTCAGCGTGTGAACTGAGAAAAGACACTGCATGCTCTCTAAAAAGCGACATATGCCTATTTTCAATCTGCTCAGAAAAGGTTGAGAACAGAGAGACAATGCATACACAACTCGGAGATGATCTGTGTCCTTTTATCTTGCAGCAGCAGCAGCAGCAGCAGGAGGAATAAACACACAGATGCACACACTCCAAACGTTAGAGATGTTAAAAGACAGAAGAGTGAGAACAGATGGGGTTTCATGTCTCTACTTTACCCTGTTCCCCTGCTGGCCAACAGGCCCTCCTCAAAGGAAACCACACTCAGAGGTGTTGCTGATAGGTCAACGTTTCCGTGGCAAGAACACTCACTGTCTCGCTTTATCTTGCACTTTCTGTTTAAAGCATTTCCTGCCAACACCGTGATCTGCATGGTGTCAATGACCAACATGCCCCTACAGTATGAGAGCACGTATCAGGAGCTTGTATCACATCTATTCAAATAAAAGCAAAAGTAGAAGTGATGATTGCGTGCTTTGATATGCTTTTTTCAGTCAAAATGTAACATTGAATAAAAAAACTGAATCTGAAATAAAAACTAAGTAAAAAAACAAACTCATATTTGTTTATATGTATACAGCTAACCAAATTATTATTGTTGATTTAAGCAATAAAGTTGCGTTTATAAAACGGTTAACAAGTATGGCAATATGAAAGAAAAATACAAACTCCAATTTAACCCATAAGAACCTGAGGTGACGCGCATGTCACACACAATTTTAGGGTGTAGCAGGGGTGTCACTTCAAGTATACCCTTAATTTCAACTCATATAGTCCTGAAGCGACACCCAAGTCACATTTCTGAAAGGTCATGTGACCATTGGGATGACCTCATGTTCAATTAGCAGCCACCTTTCCTGACTGTTTTCTCCACAAGCTAACTTCAGTCTGCCAGCTAATTTGCCCCTCTGCCCATCCTGAGGATAAAAGGTAAGATCCATCAAATCCTATGGTTGAAATATTGGATAACATGTTGTTTGTCGAATATAAATCATTGTTTAGACTTTTTATTTTTTATTCTGTGGTAAAAGAGCAAGTAAATATGTGTGTGACATAGACGTCACTGCAGGCATTTAGACTAAACTGGTAAAAAAAATAAGTGTTGTGACCTATATGTCACAATTAGAAAACTTGTCATTATCTGATCAGTTTACTTAATTCAATTATACTCAGTAATATATTGTTATTATATTATATATATATAGCTAGCTATAACTAGTAATAACTAGTTACTTATACTACTATCTAGCTAGCTACCTACAACATGGCAGGTTTAGGACTAACGTCATGTGGCACTTTACCTCACAGCTGGAAATGATAATTACCGTGCTGTAGGGTAAAGTGCTACCAACGTTACATGATGACATCAGCTGAAAGTCATGATTATTTTCCATATTTTCTTCTCTAGATGAACAGGAAAAATAGGTGGGATGGAGACAAGGACATCCAGAAGATCCTGGAAATAATCCTGGATGGAAACGAAAGTGAGGTGGAGGGATTAGGTGGTGAGGATGAAGATGAGGATGAATTTGATGATCCTGTCTTAGATCCTGATTATCAGGAGGAGCCATATGAGTCGGAAAGCGACATAGGGGAAGAGGAACCACCTCAACCAGAGGGAGAAGAACCTCCTAATGAAGAACCTCCGACTGCAGCATCCCACCGTTCTACTGGCCAAGAAAGATTCTTATGGCGAAAAAAAGCTTTTGAAACACCAGACCACACCTTCAAAGGAGAGAGGGTCCAACCTCCAGATGAGCTCCCCACTCCCCTGCAGTACTTCAGGAGGTTCATTACAGATGAGATGCTTGTGGCAATGATGGAGCAAACCAACCTCTACAGCGTTCAAACCTCTGCCACCCACAAGAACGTGCAGACCACAGTAAAGGAGCTGGAAATCCTAATCGGCATGTACCTGCGCATGGGACTTTGCCAGCTTCCAGGAAACCGTGTCTACTGGGAAAACGACACAAGGATTGGCATGGTCGCTGACAACATGTCACGCGACCGTTTCCAGACCCTCCTCACATCTCTCCACTTCACCAACAACGAGGCTCCATCCAACAGGCAAAAAGGGGATAAGTGCTGGAAGATCCGTCCATGGCTTGACATGTTCCGCAAACAATGTCTCCAGATCACCCCGATGGAGCACAACTCCATCGATGAACAGATGGTCTCGTTCAGAGGAACGCGCTGCCCCATCAGGCAATATGTGAAGGGCAAACCCCACCCCTGGGGATTCAAGATCTGGGCCCGTTGCTCATCCGACGGAATCCTATGTGATTTCCAGGTCTATGAAGGTGGCACTGGGAAAAGAACCACACTTGGAATGGGAGGAGATGTGGTCGTCAAGTTGTGTGAAACTCTTCCATCAGGCCAGAACTACAAAGTGTTCGCCGACAACCTCTTCTCTTCAGCCGCACTGGTGCGAGAGCTTCGTCAGCGGCAGATCTTCTACACAGGTAACACACACACACACACACATACATACACGCACACACACACAAACACACACACACACACACACACACACAGGTAATAACAACATACCTATGGTCTCATTCTCCTTTGTTTCTAGTTTTGACTCATCTTGTCTTATTCTTTATGTATTACAGGAACAGTCCGCAGCAGTCGCCTGGCTGGATGTCAGCTTGAGGATGACAAGAGTCTTGCCAAGAGAGGCAGAGGATCTTTCGATTGCCGGGTGGAGAAAGAGGGGTCCATGGCCATAGTAAAGTGGCATGACAACAGACCTGTCACCTTGATCTCCTCTCAAACAGCAGTGGAACCACAAGACAAAGCTAGGCGCTGGAGCAAACCCCAGAAGGCATTCCTTGACGTCATCCGGCCTAATGTCGTCAAAGAGTACAACACCTTCATGGGGGGGGTGGATCTCATGGATAGATGCCTTCTCCGGTACAAATACCACATGAGATCACGGAGATGGTACATCTACCTCTTCTGGCACACCCTCATGGTAGCCCTGGTCAACGCGTGGCTGATCTACAAGAACGACTGCAAGCTGATCGGTGAGAGAGCACTGAATCTAAGAAGATTCCAGGCAGAGGTGGCAACTTGCCTCATCCTCATCCAGGCAAGAAGGGGGCGCCCATCACTTGACATGAACACTCCATCTCCTTCAGCACCTCCCACGAGAAAGAGAGTCCGTGTTGGAGTTCCTGATGATGTCCGTAAGGACCACTTTGGACACTGGCCCGTGAAATCTACCGAGCGTGGCCGCTGCACAGTCTGCAAAACAAATGCAACCACCACCCTGTGTGAGAAATGCGACGTGCATCTCTGCTTCACAGAAGAGAGAAACTGCTTCAAAGGCTACCATTTCTAAACAGCCAGCAGTAGGCTTGGAAAGGATAGTGTAGGATGACTGGGAGGAGAAGAGGAACGGGAAGTTGTTGAGATGTAGGTGTTGTGGAATTAAAAATATTCCTGGTGATTATTGACACTCTGTTTCACGTGTTCCAAATGGTTCCAAATCTACCAGGCAACATGTTTTCTATTGTTCAGATTGTACTTTTCCTGCTGTTGATCTGAAATAATTTCTAGCCGGACATTGTTTTTTTTATTATTCAAGTGGCATTGGATGTTGATAAAAATAAAAAGTCAGCTACATTCTCAGTCTGATTAATTTTAGACAAATGAAGATTGACATTGACCTAACAGACAAAGATCCACCTCTCACCTGGTCCAGTTTGAAATGTCAGACACCTGGTGTGAAAAATGAATGAATGGCACTTGTTCTACACTAGTAATACATGGCATATTACATATAATAGATATAATACATATTGTATTGTCTCTTGAGGACAGTGTGGGACATGGACATGGTCTTTGAATAGAGTGCAATTGCGTTATCAACACAGGTGAGTCAGGTGAGCACTAATGATCAGTCCCTTGCTGCAGGTGTGGTGCTCTGGCGACAACACTTGACCTTTATTTGATGATAACTCCTTCTGGGAAGGTCTTATGGACCTTGGGGAATGGACTTGATATAATTGTTCCTTGGGAAATGTAGATGTTAAAAAACATATGGCATGCCTAGGTGTAGAGATGTTTGGTGGGGGCACTTTTGGGGCCAATAATGGCATGCGGGCCCTTTTGGGGGCAATCGGAAATGCAAATACTCCTTTCTCTCTCTGTGCTCTTTCTGAGATGGTTTGACCATGACTAAGTCATCTGAAATGGATTCCATTCCTTCTCAGCTTTCCAACCATACATAATATGCCTATGGTAACATCTTTGGAAGCTTCAGAGTTAATGGAATGTGCTCAGGAATGTCAGAAATGTCAGAAAACACTGTACATTTAATAATTTAATTTAACAATCAAATAAGACTGCAGTGACACTGATGTCACTTTTCAGATCTCTGTCATCTGGTGGTGGAATTTAGATTTTTTTTTTAGACATGTGTTCTATGTGCTCTATTCAACCTGTGTTATGCTCCCACTAATTTTTATTGAGCCAGAAATTGGTCCAGGTTCTTATGGGTTAAATAGTTTTTATTAGTAAATAATTATGTTCAAAATAAAATAGTCCCTCCGTTGCCTTCTGCACAAAACATAGTACGAGGTGGTTGCTATGCAATAACACTAACAGCTAGCGAACATATTAGACAGAGAGCGTTGATCCATTATTTGGCTAATATTATTATTTGACAGTTGCATAGAAATCTCTCAACATGGTATTGAGCTGCTGTTTTGTTGACGTCTGAAAGTCTATGACCACAGCTACCCTGACACCAGTCTTCAAAGCACTTAACCGCCCATTTTGTTTGCTTCACGGTGTTCTGTTCGTTTTCGGTTTTTTTCCAGTTGCTCTACCTGCTCTTCACGTAGCTCTGCATGTCGTCGTTTAGACGCTTTTTTTTTCTGGAGATAGGCACTGCTCAATCCACTCCTCCATAGGAAGGCCACCCCGGAGGTCGAAGTTAACCTTAAATGTTTCCATATTGAGCTTTGTTAGTTAGTTAGTTTCGTAACGGACGTAGTGTAACAGTTGTAACTTTGGAACAGGCACTCACTTGTTTAATTCTTTTGCGGTCTAGATCTTTTTTTTTTTATAAATGACCTCGAGGGCCTTATCAAATGGTCTCGCGGCTCGTAGGCCTATAGGCTACGGCCCGGGGGCCAGGGTTCCCCACCCCTGAACTAAAGGCTGAAAAATGACCAGAGTTGGATTAGCTCCTTCCTGAAAATGACAAAAGGAAATCATCGGCTTTATAAATGTTAATTTTATTGCAGGATTTTTCAACTGGTTTACATTCATTTGTACAGATGGTATGTAACCGTGTCCAAACCCTCATGATGCGACAAATCATGCCAATTCAGATAACCAAAATCATTGTTCATGAAACAACATCTCCTTAACTACACCTTACTTAAGCACTTATTGTCACAGTTAAGACAACTTGTTAGTAAACATACATTTTTAAATACTATCTCCTTAATGCCTTCTATTCTCAAGATTCAGATAACTTTGTCACGTTTTCCTTATGTCTTGTGAAAGTATCTGTATTTCAACTTATGAGGATCAAATCAAAACTAAATGTTTATCCTTGTTCTTTGTTTCTGCAACAGAATCAACCAAAGACCTCCTAAAGTCCTCTTGACTGACAAGAGCAGAGTTACTGCACCATGTACAGTTTGCTGTTTCATAAGAATATGAAATAATATCTTGCATCGAAGACATTTTGTTAAAAGAAATGAAAGAAAATCCAACAGAGGGTCAGGATGAAAGACACGGTTAATATAATTACAACACTTTAAAACTTCCACATAGCTAACTGTAAACTTTACAACTACCTCCGCTCTCCTATCAGGAAGTTCATCATGTGAAATATTTTAGAGGTCATTGACCGACAGGACAGATTTGAGTATGTGATTTTAAATTGAAAAAAGTGGCTTAGGCCAAATCAGGCCATCAGATGTGTTTAAAAAGTGGTTAAGAGACATTATAGTGTATCTTTGTTATATAATTCAGCATAGTGATGATTCAAATGCTACCATTTGGTAGATTTGACCTTAACGCTCTGCAAACACCAGCTATACTCTACCCCGCCACCGTCTCTTGCAAACCATGCATAGAGTGAACTGCCTTTAAAAGAAAATATACAGCTGAGGAATCAAATTATGCAAAAAACAAATAAGGAAAGTAGATACATGTCAGTAAAGTGCAATTGACAAGCTTAAAACAAAGTGCAGGAGCCAAACAGCTCACAGAGTGGAACGTTGTTGTTGTTGTGAGGTTTGTTAAATGTTGGTATTTGTTATTATATTATAATTGAATGTTGTGTGATCACTATGGGTTGGTCAAATGGATATTCGATGTATTCACCTGTGCCCCTGAGGTGATTGTGGACGAAAGGGTTGAAGAGTCTTTCTATTTTTGAAGTCTGCAACGTTTTTGATTATTCAGATAACATTTGGGTGCATATTATAATGTTTTTTTAATTAAAGGGAACCTATTCTGTTCATTCTCAGGTTCATATTAGTGTTTTGTGTCTCTCCTGGGACATGTCTCCATGCTTTAATGTTCAGAAAGCTCTTTATTTTTCTCATACTGCCTGTGCACCTCTTTTCACCCTCTGTCTGAAACCAGAGCCCAGTCTGCTCTGATTGGTTAGCTGGCCGGCTCTGTTGTGGTTGGTCAACCGCTTAGAGATGTCCCGCCCCTTAGCCAATCAGGTACAATGTGTTTTAGCTTTTTCAGACCATTTACATGCACAGAAACCTACTGCAGAGGGGAAAGCCAAAAAGCATAACAGGGCCTTTTTAATTTAAGATACTTCCCAGATTCTTTTTATCTCAGCAAAGTGTTTTCGGTAGCGCATCAGACAAAGACAACCATGCTTCAGACTTCAGCCTCTCAACGACTTGTGTTTGTTTCCCCAAGTCCTTCCACACAGCGATTTCAAGATGGAGGTTGTTCAGAATGACATTTTAAAATGAGCTTCAATTCCAAACCAAAATCTTTGTATCACGATTTCTCTTTAAGGGCCAAGCGAAACTCTGACATCCCTCCAGTAGCTTCTCTAAAAGGACTAGTTACTCTTCCTTTTTAGCCGCTGGTGCCTCAGATGCAGAGCTCTCATTGGCTGCCGCTCCTTTGCTCTTCTCTCTCTGGTCCTGGCTGTCGATCCTGCCGTGCTCCTTCTTCACCAGCTCCGTCAGCTCCTCCTGGAACAAAAGACACAGATAAAGGATTTTGATTTGATTTATTTCGAATGTGTAAAACAATGATACAAACAAAAAAATAATAATAATAATAATGAAATGAAACTATACTATACTATACAAACTTAAGCAGTCTCAAATTGATAAACAAAAATATTATTGACTCTAAATTATATATAAACAAATGGTTTACTTAATTACACATCCGAAAAGGGGTGGGAGGAAGTTTACACTTATTTAATCCCACCCCTTCTCCCAAAAACTAAATTATTAACAGATTAGGCGTGTGGCGCAGTGGACTAGTGCGTTGGTGTTTGGACCAGGGGGTCACAGGTCCAAACCCCACTGCAGTCAGCATGTCGTTGTGTCCCTGAGACACTTCACCCCAAAGTGCTCCTGTGGGGATTGTCCACAGTATTGAGTATGGAAGTCGCTTTGGATAAAAACGTCTAACAAGTGACATGTAATGTAATATATATATATTTTTTCTTAAAGAAATACATTTGTTATTGAAAAACCAACAAAACAAAAACAAAAACCAACAAATATAAGATAAAACCAAATGAATAAATAAACAGTAAACTTTGACACATGGAGCCTCAGAGAGACCAGATGAAGGCGGTTAACAGAAACACAGTGTATGCTCTGCTGTGCTACGAGAAGTCCGTCCTCTGTGGTGACGTACGACCACAACATCACAGGAACGTTAGAAATAGATTAGCACCACATTTCAAAAGCTCTCACTTTTTCTCTCTGTATTTGCTTCTGCTGCAACTCTTCCTCATGACTACCACAGGTGCAAACTAGTATAATGTATATTTAGAGGGTAGATCGAGGCAGATATCTTCTAGATGAGAGCTAGTGATATGGCCAACAACTAGATATATTCAATAGAGGTGTGAATCTGAGGGTTTCTCACTATGCAGCTAGTTTTGTAGAATTACTCTCCTTAAGTAGCAATATCTCAAGGTTGTGTTCTGGAAAAGTGTTTGAATAACAAGTTGGAAGTTGTGAGTTGACCTTAGAAGATAACATCCGAACATGAATGGATTTCTCCCCTTTCCAATAGTATTCAATATCTTTATAACAGGCCTTTAACATGCCTAATACCATAGGTTTTCAATGATCCTTAAATGTGTTAGTGTGCTAAATATGAAACTAGAGAATGCACTCTTTTTGTATCACTCCACATATCAGAAAAACACTGTCCACAGCAAATCAAAATGTTTATTCAGCTCTGCTTTTAGGCGTAACATTTATGGTTTGTGAACAAACAACGCTCCGAATGTTGTGTTTGAATAACAGCGGTGGTTACATTGGCCGTGACCCCATTACTGAATTTGTTGTTTTCAACGGTCCAGGAGTATTTAGAGTAAGTGTGTGTGATAGTTTTGGCAGATGGATTGTCCTCAAACAATAAATGCATCTTTTACAGTGATGCAAACACAGGTATGGAGAAAAAAGAGAGAACTATTCGAAGCAGAAAAAAAACAGCGTAATCTACCATCTGACAATGACAGATTTTTCTTTTTGGATATTTTACAAATCACTCCCCTTTCAAACTCTATTCTTGTTATTTTTAACAACTTTTTTTTGTTACTGTCATATAGTATTTTATACCTGTTAATAATTTAGTGTATAATGTCTCATTAATAACTATAATGATCATATCAAGGTGTGCCTTAACCTCACTGAGCTGAGGTTATTTGAGCCTCTCAGGAGAGAGCTCTCTTCCACCTGGTTGTAGAAAAGCTCTTTAAATTCGTTAGCATAGCTAGCTAACCAGATGCTAATAACAACAGATCGCCACTGTGCTTACAACTAAAGACACAGCCTCGCAAACACTGCGGCATGTGTATGGCTCCTTATAGGTAATGCAATATTTGAAGAGTTGGAGCGGCGTTCCGATGCTCTCCGTTACTCCTTTCAGACGAGACATAACCACGTGAAGACCTATGGTGAAGACACTTTACGCTCGTGTTGTGTTCAATGAACCTGTCCTTGGCCAGGAAAAACAGGCACTCGCTTGTTTAATTATTTTGCGATCTAGATGTCTTCTTCTTTTTTGAAGTGAGAAGACTGACGGACGGACTGACGGACCCCCCCCCCCCAAAACGAAAACTCTTCGGTTCTCCACGAATTACACAAGTCACCCAAATCAGCGTTAAAAAAGCGGGAGGCGCCGAAAAGCGACTAATTTGCATCACTGCTTTGAAGAGGCCCTATTCCCTTTCCTAAAGTGTGTTGTATGTGTTGTGTGTGTTGTAAAGTATGGGAACATTAAAGCATGGAGACATGTCACAGTAGAGGAAACAAATACAAATAGATGTGAGAATTAGCATGAACTATGACAGATAGTTGTGCAACTTACCTTCCATCCCAACAGCTCAGCGAGGGCCAAACAGCCGTCATCACATGTACTGATGTGAGCTACATCTCTGGAGAACAAAACACAGTGTTAAAACATAGACACATCTCCATTAAGTGTGTTTATTTCCAGCTCTAAAGTATAAGCACTGTTGGAGGAGCCTGGGACCTAAGATTGTCATCGACATAAATACACTGTAGCTATGTAGGAATGACAGTAAAAGCCTTGGATCTTGAATAGAAACACTTTCCCGGGCGTTTTAGAGGGGTTTTGTTAACATGCACTGTCAGAGATGACTCAACAAACTGTCATTGGTGTCGTCAACAAGCAACAATGTTTGGATGTCATGATGACTGTCGACTGTTTCTTTGTGATTACTGAGAAAGTGAGTTTAATAAGAATTAAGCTAAATGATGAGAGAACCAGAAAATGAAGCACAGGTCAAAGTGAATGCTTTGGCTCCCTCTGGTGGCGGAAAGCCAAACTGCATGATGTCAGTTCAAACCATAAACGTAGCCGCTGTGATGTCACCCAAGTTTATCCAAACGCCTAATAGAGCCTTATTGATAATATCCAACCTTTTTCAACTCAGGGCCCACTTAAGAATTACATTTTTTTTCGCGGCCCACATTCAACCATAAACAATACGGAGGCTAAATAAAATTCTGATTGGTCAATTCAAAACACATTGTTAATCCAGTAGAACAGACCGCTGTGCTGTCAAGGACTGTAATGACCGTTGCTAAGGAGGATCAAGAAAGAGAAAGGAAAACAAATCATAATGTTTTGCAAATTATTTGGCGGCAAATATTGAATTTACATTTACACCCTTTCATATTTTATTTGGGCTTTTAGATGAAGACCGCACACAGTTAATAAATACAACTATTCTTTTGGTTACAATACATATTTTAAAAACTCAATCAAGGAGTAATCTTAATTTAAGGTGTTTGAAGAGTAGATTAAAAATACAATTTATTTTGGATAAAATTATTACCGCAAAAAATCAAAGGGCGGATGAACACGCCATGAATTGGGAAATAATGAGCTCTAACGAAGAGTGGATTCAAAGGAACAATAAATATGCTTGCCATGTTGTGTTTTTGGTGGTTTTTGGTTGTCAACCTATTTTTGTTTGTGAAATGTTGAAGTGGTCCTACTGACTGTATATTTATTTATTCTGTTTTTGTTTTGTTTTTGTCTGAGATGGTAATGTCATCTCCTATATGTTATTGTTATTACAAAATAAAAATAATAAAAATAATTTTGCAGCCCAGTTGCAATGCCTTCGCGGACCACTAGGGGGCCGCGGCCCACAGATTGGGAACCGCTAAAATAGAGAATTAAGACGTTACAATTAACATTTACTGAAAATGAACCAAGAGAGGTCTAAAGTTGTAAAAACTGACAACATCCAAACCAAACAACTCTGTTAGCAACCTAAAGCATAAACTGTTTGATCCTTTTCTTTTCATATAAATGGAACAATACATTCTTAAACTGAACATCATGCTGTATTTAAGAAGCCTTAAAACAAAAAATTGAGACCATGAATGTACTAGAAAAATGTTTAGTGAGAAAATAAACCAAGTGAAAAGTATCGGGTCATTTTAGTTGCATCTTTTCAAACCTGGAAGTTGATGCTTAGTTCAAACTGATAGACAAAATACATGCACATTTAACATTACATTTAATATGATATACTGTTTATCAACCATTACTGATTATTTCATCATTTTGACCCAGGTGATACATTTCTTAAAAACGGTTCATCATTCCAAATAATCTCTTTCCCCTTTAATCTGATCCGATGTGTATAATCTGGATGATTTACTTCTCTATCGGGTAGATGTAATCAGATGTTCTAAACACAAGATAAGAAGTTGAAATGGTACAATAAAAGTAAACCAGCCAAACAATCTGCGACAGGAAGTCTCTCTGTTTCACCTGTACGCTTTGTCTGATTCAAAGTCCATGCCTCCTCCAAAACCCAGCAGCCCGAGCATAGGATCCGCCTGCGGAGGAAACAGGAAATACATCTGTGACGTAAAGAATAGTCAGCGTACAGGCAGGAAATGGTTGATGGAGGGGAAACGCTCACCTGCCCGGCCTTCTCCATGTTTATGAGCAGTCTGGGGCAACTTTTAGAAACTCTAATGAGAGAGGAGAGAGAGCAAAGAAAAAGGGACGGAAACAAATTACTTAAAGGTCCCCTATTATTCTGTCTTTCATCAATATACTACAGGTCTCAGATATATACAGAACCTGTCTTTGATTGGCTGAAACACCAAACAGATCATTGCAGCATTACCCATAATGCCCTCTGTTTCAGCCCTGTTTCCAAAGTGCTGATTCTCTGTCTGTTACTTTAGATGAAAATAAGGAGCCCCTCCCCACGCCCCTCTGAGAGACATTTGGTTACAAAGAACTCAATGGTGCTCTAGGAGGAGAGTCAGGTGATAGGGGGGGGGGGGGGGGGGGTTACCTTGGTTGCTGATTGGCTAATGGTGACACAAGCCAAAACATTGTTATGACATCATAAAGTGGCCAAAATCTGATCAGCTCATTTTCAGACAGGTTTTTATAGAAATGGATCAAAAAGAGAGAGAATCTTTGTTCCTGAAACTTTCAGAGTCTCTTTCCACAGAGGGGACACATGTTGATGTAGAAGAGACATGAGTAAGAGGGGACACATGTTGATGTAGAAGAGACATGAAGAAGAGGGGACACATGTTGATATAGAAGAGACATGAAGAAGAGGGGACACATGGTGATGTAGAGGAGACATGAAGAAGAGGGGACACATGTTGATGTAGAGGAGACATGAAGAAGAGGGGACACATGTTGATGTAGAAGAGACATGAAGAAGAAGGGACACATGTTGATGTAGAAGAGACATGAAGAAGAAGGGACACATGTTGATGTAGAAGAGACATGAAGAAGAGGATTTTGCAGAATAGGTGATCTTTAAACACTGGAATATTCTTCCAGTTGAATTTAAAACCTGAACTGACTTTAACTCTTTCTCTAATGGTGCAAAACAATGTATATCAAGCAACCAGTCATGCCAACATGAATGACACTGTAATCTGAGTTTTAACATTGGAACTGTATTGTAATATTATATTTGAACTACAGTATGTATTATTTTATTGACCTGTACTTGACCTGGCATAAATCCTCCCCTCTCTTCTCTGAGATGAATGTATTTGTATGCATGGTCCTTGTTGAAATAAATACATAATAATAATAATAATAATAATAATAATAATAATAATAATAATAATAATAATAATAATAATAATAATAATAATAATAATTAAAAAAAACAATATTTTAGTAACCAGAGCAATGAACGATAAGTTGCAAACATGTGGGAGAGAGATCCCTCAGCTTTAAGCCCGGAGATATTTTAAGAGACAATTAGAAGATTATTTCTGGAAAGCCTGAATCTTTTATAATGCAGAATAGATTCAACGGGAGCTAGATGTCACAGTTAGAGTCTGTGGAAAGCAGCATGACATGACACTTGATCTGCAGTACCTGCCGACTAAACCTGCAAACGGCTGGACCTGCAGAGACGTTCCCATGACGATGAGCAGATCACAGCGAGGAAAGTCCTGACAGGTAAATAAAGACAGTGTAAACATTTTGATTCCTACAGAGGTGTTATGTCATATTTTCTTAACCAGTCATGCATACATCCTTGAAAACCACCACCATGTAAACACACGCAAATCTCCTACATTTGTATATCATTTTGAAATTTCGAATGAATAAATGACATCTGTATCTGTGTGCTCACCATCTTCATTGAAGTGAAAAACCGGACAGGTAGACTCTCTCCAAAGAAGACGATGTCTGGGTTAAAAGATGCAAGGGACACATCGGTACAAAGACATGTTGAGGTAAAGAGGGACACATATATCCAACTGTCATGTAAGATAGATATCAGATGGTGTGCAGAAAGGTCCAAAGGGCTTTAAGGAAGAGAAACAAGGGACATAAAATACATTGGATGAAAAGAAGTGAAATAGCCAATGATCAACTGACCTGGCTTCACCAAACTGCTGCACCCGTCACATTGGGGAACGTCGTCAGAGAAGATTTGATCTACAAAGCAAAGAGAGGCGGTTCAAGTCTCAAACGGTTTGAATCACAATCGCTCAAAAACCAGAAGCTTTTTTCTTTCTAAAGGCCAGTGAAAGCAAACCTCTCATCCAGTCCAGGTTGAACTCCTTGCTGCAGGAGACGCAGTGAGACGTGAAGAACGTTCCATGAGCTTCTATCAGATCCTCTCCCTCTAATCCGGCCACTCGCTCCAAGGTGTCGATGTTCTGAATGAACACACACACATTTAAAGATCCCCTATTATACTGTTTTTCATCAATATATCACAGCTCTCAGATATATCCAGAATCTGTCTCTGATTGGCTGAAACACCAAACAGATCATTGCAGCATTACCCATAATCCCCTCTGTTTCAGCCCTGTTTCCAAAGTGCTGATTCTCTGTCTGTTACTTTAGATGAAAATAAGGAGCCCCTCCCCACGCCCCTCTGAGAGAGATTTGGTTAAAAAGAACTCAATGGTGCTCTAGGAGGAGATTCAGGTGATAAGGGGGGGGGGGGGGGGGGGGGGGGTTACCTTGGTTGCTGATTGGCTAATGGTTACACAAGACAAAACATCGTTATGACATCATAAAGTGGCCAAAATCTGATCAGCTCATTTTCAGACAGGTTTTTATAGAAATGGATCAAAAAGAGAGAGAATCTTTGTTCCTGAAACTTTCAGAGTCTCTTTCCACAGAGGGGACACATGTTGATGTAGAAGAGACATGAAGAAGAGGGGACACATGTTGATGTAGAAGAGACATGAAGAAGAGGGGACACATGTTGATGTAGAAGAGACATGAAGAAGAGGGGACACATGTTGATGTAGAGGACACATGAAGAAGAGGGGACACATGTTGATGTAGAGGACACATGAAGAAGAGGGGACACATGTTGATGTAGAAGAGACATGAAGAAGAGGGGACACATGTTGATGTAGAAGAGACATGAAGAAGAGGGGACACATGTTGATGTAGAAGAGACATGAAGAAGAGGGGACACATGTTGATGTAGAAGAGACATGAAGAAGAGGGGACACATGTTGATGTAGAAGAGACATGAAGAAGAGGGGACACATGTTGATGTAGAAGAGACATGAAGAAGAGGGGACACATGTTGATGTAGAAGAGACATGAAGAAGAGGGGACACATGTTGATGTAGAAGAGACATGAAGAAGAGGGGACACATGTTGATGTAGAAGAGACATGAAGAAGAGGGGACACATGTTGATGTAGAAGAGACATGAAGAAGAGGGGACACATGCTGATGTAGAAGAGACATAAAGAAGAGGATTTTACATAATAGGTCCCCTTTAAGTCAATATAATATATAAGAATTTATAAAGGCGCCTTTCAAGACTCTCGAGGTCGCCGTACACAAAACACAAAACCAAAGTACAAAAAGAAGACAACATAATCAATCAATAAAAACAGAAAAGCAGAAAAAGCAGAGGACGTGTGATATGCCAGAGTGAAGAGATATGTGTTGGGACGTGATTTGAAAATGGAGAGAGACTCAGTATTCTGGATGTCAGGTAGGAAATAAGATATGAGACATCTTCAGAGTGTGAAGTCCTACCTGAGAGTAGCAGCGTCTCAGGTGACCCTTGTCCTTCAGCAGCTTCATGAAGTAGTGACAGATAGTCGGCTAAACAACAATAGAACCACAGGAGAAACAACACCTGTGAGGCTGTTTTTCTGAAGTTGGATTTTATACTTGAATATCCAGATGTATTTGTTAAGTTCGTACAGTTTTCAACAATTAACATGAGGCTTCCAAGGCAGCAATGTGTGGTTTACTACCTTAAACTGTCCTGGGTAAAGCTCCCTGGCCAAGGCGAAGAAAGGCTCTGGATGTTTCTGAGAAGAAGGAGACATGTTATTACATTGGTTTGGTAAGCTGTGTTTTTTGTTTTTAGTTTAGATTAAGGTCCCAACTTTCTAACGTGACTTTTTAAAAACGTCTTTCAGACCCTACTTAAATGTGCATTATCTTGGCATTACACTACAACAAACAGAAACTTGGCTTCTTAGCTTATCTTGTGTATCTAATTGTAAATTATAATAATTCAAAACTCACCTTAAAGTAATCGATCTGGAAGATGGCCTCAGGGTAAGGCAGGTTATATTTCTGCAGGTTTGCGTACAGCCCAGTTCCTGGTGAGCGGAAATCAGGGATCCCAGCCGCTGTGGACGGAGAGGACATTGATGGTCACATCAACATAACGATGCTTTCAAAAGTAATTGTTTCCTGGTACGACACTCACATGTGGATATTCCGGCTCCAACCATGCAGATGATGTTTTTACCTGTGTGATGGCAGAGACATATTTGACATGAAATCCTCACACTCTCATATATATATAGATATATAACAAAATAATAAATGCAATATGTAAACAGGAGAAAATCAATCCACTATGAAGTGATGGATAATAGGGATGGACATTTGAAAGCAAATTTATATTCCAATATTCGACCCCCCCAAAAAACGGTTAACCGATTAACCGAATTGACATATCCTATTGTGGGGGAAACTTCTGTGTAGCAATGCAGGAGGAGTCCCTGACTCAAAGGAGACACAGGGAGAGCTGGAGCTCTGATGTCAAACACTGATGGGTTTATATGGAGCTTCGGCCGAAGAATTCACAAAACAAGTCAAAAGCCGCTTTCACACCAAGTACTTTGCCGTACTTAGTGCCCCGGCACTTATTACTCCAGGGCACTAAGTACCTATCGCATTCACACCAGAGTACTTTTCCCTGAGGGAAGATTACGCAAATGAGCCGCTGACATCACTTCTTCTTCTTCTGCTTTGGGTTTACTGGCAGGCCGCAAACAACTTCACGGCGTATACTGCCACCCGAAGACCCCGGAGTTGGGGACTGGCTTCAGTAGAAGCTGCTGGGACTCCCAGCTGAAGCCTTCCGAGTAAACCGCCAGAACGCCGACACCTTCTCATCTCCACCGCTCCCATGTTTTTTTTTGTGTTGCCATAAGTTATTCTCTCTCCGTTGGTGCGCGGGGCTAATGCTAATGCTAATAATGCTAATGCCAGCAAATACAATGGCGGCTTCACAAGACTTTTCAGAGTTTTACGGGGCGTGGTTTGCAATTCGCCCAGCCAATCAAAATTGGTACTTTTTTGGTACCACCTCTCTAGCAGGCACTGAAAATGGGGGTAAAAGTTCCCGGCAATAAGTACTCTTTTTGGTGTGAACGCGACATCAGGGGTACTAACGGAACTAAACGGGAAAAGTACTCCGGTGTGAACGCGCCTTTAAAGAGTCAGAGGTTCTGACTTCACGGTAGAGTTGCCACGGTCAATTCTGAAGACCCCTCCTGTAGCTCCAGGTTTTAACTAGTTCAGAGTGTAACAATCAACATTCTTCAATAGAGAGACTAAACAGCTGAGGACACTGAATCACATTTGTTGTCTCTTATGGCTCGGGGTCATCTACACCCCGAGAAGGATGTGTTCCAGGTGTCCCACAACAATAACCATCTCTGACAGAGAGTTGCCCGGTCACAAACTGGTAACATCAACAACTTGCTAGGGCAGCCCCTCCTTAAGGGAGATAACGGCTGCTCAAGGCTGGTCAGCTGCGTCAGAGGGCGAAGGACGACATGCAGGGGAAATTATTCCCCAACACCTATAATTGTTTTTAATCAATAAATACATTTTCAAATAAATATAGAAATCAAACCAAGTTTTCTTTGATATTTTTCTTAAGATATTTTAAATGGCACTGTCGTGTACATTTAATGAATCCATTTGATAATAAGTAATCAACTTAAGCACCCCTCCCATGAAAAAAAAAAAATTGCAATACATTTTTTTATAATTTATATTCGAATACCTGAATCATTTTGAATATTCGATTAATCATTCCCATCCCTAACGGATAGGCGGACAACAACTCACATTTGCCGCTCTTTATGTATCGTGCCACTCCCTCCAGAGTCAGATCATCCAGAACTTTCTCTGGTGATCCGAGGCCCAGCGTGCTGGAGAAGAGATTACGCAGGAAGTCCACTGAGGACAACCAGATGAAGAGAGTAACATTAAAACACAATTCAATGCATTCAAACACAATAAACAAATAGGATCGTTAAGTTCAAAAGGAATGAATCAAACATTTTGTGTTGGAGCAGATGTATAATAAGTACTCCAGTGTTTTACTTAAAGTGGACCTATCATGCTATATTTGAAACATATATTGTAGGGCCATACCTATACAAAACATGTCTGTGACGTTTTTTGCTTCAAATACCAAACAGTTCACCCATTGTAGCCATGCCTCATACTGCTCAAACCCCTCTGTTACAGCCCTGTTAGAGAAACGCGGATTTTGGGTCCTTAGCTTAAAAAAACAAATCTGTCTCCGCTCGTTGTACCTCCGTTTTAAAAATATTTGGGTACGGAGGAAAAGAGAAAGGGTATTATTTTCTGAGTTCCCCAACGCACCGGGGGGGCCACATATTTATGTATAAAAGACATCAAAAAGTGCATTTTGCATGATAGGTCCCCTTTAAGTTAAACTATTAATACTAGTGTTTAAATACTCTGTTAAAAGTAAAGTACAGTAAGTAGGTAAGGTGTAGCAAACTGTATTACTTTTTATACTGTTATAGGGTTAGGGTTAACTTAGAGGTAGAGGAGTAAAAAGTGCAATATTTGCTTTCGAAATTCTAGTGGAGTGGAAATATGAAGTAGCATAACGTGTAAATACAAGTACCTTAACATTGTACTTGAATTGAGTAAATGTAATTATAAATAACAGTTTAATAATGTAGCAGCTGTTGTTATTAGCTGGACTTTCTATTTGATGTTTTTGCACCACTGTCACAGTCACATACTCTCTGTGTTTCCTGCAGCCTCTTCTCCACTGCTGTCGTCCGAGTCCTCCTACGAAACAAACCCCACAATGCTGACATTAAAATGGATGCACATGGATGTATAAAGAGAACAGGCAGTAATCTAGTGAATGGCTGCCTTCTTCTCCAGATCTGCGGAAGTCAGACGATGACAGGTGACGTGTTTGTTTGGAAAGCTGACAGTCAGCCGAGTGGAATTACCCCACCTAACAGTACTCGCTAACTCGATAAATAGTGTATTTATTATTAGTGTTTCATATATATTTTTTATGCATGTACCATTTTATTATTTTACAATTGTTTTTATTTCATTTCTTTTGGAGGGATTGACATGTTGACATTGTGAATGTATACTCGATACTCGCTAACATTGTCTAGCTACATACAAATAACATGTTTCTAACCTCGGGTTCAGGCGTAACTTCTTCCTCCTCTTCTTCTTCTTTTTTAGGACGTTCTAAAAATGGAGAAATTAAATATCACTTGTGTCAAAAAATGTATCTTCGAGTTAAAGCGCTGTTAGCTTTATGGCTAGCTCAGTGTAGCACCGTTTATTTATTTAAATTAAAACTTCATTTATCATCACACAGTCTTCCTACCTGATGCTTCAGACATTTATCCGTGTACTGAAACGTTTTCACCACAAAGGTCTGTTTGACAATTTATTTAAATCCCAGATTTCACGAAATCACGACAGGTTCCTGGTTTATGCTACAGCGAGCACTCGGATGTTGTTGTCCGTCAGAAACACGGTCCGGGTTGGTGATGACCGAGTTCCCATGAGGTAATAGGTTCCTACCAAGGTTCTTTATTTGTCATACGAACATAGCTACAGTTTAGTTATGCCGATGAAAATCTTGTGTCACAGGCTTCTCCAATAGTGCAACACAAAACACAGATGAATAGAAAATATAGTGCAAGTAAATAGTAATACAAAAAGAAAAATAGTTTAAAAAGTGAAATAGCGCAATAATAGTCTATATGCAAGTTATTGAAATATGATAGGTAAATAGATAAATGTTTTTTAAGTAGCAGCCGGATGAATATTAAGGTTGTTGTTTCAACTGTTCAGGTGTTTAACAGATGTTGCTTCAACAGTTCAGGTGTTTAACTATTCTACAATTAAAGGTTCTTTAAAATGTCACCTACACACAACTCTATCTATTAAATAAACAGATATTAAGGTGGACAATATGCCACAAATAAACTCGATAGGAGACAATATTATGCATTGTAAAACCGGAGGTGGAAGAAGTAATCAGGTCTTTTACTTAAGTAAAAGTAGAAGTACCAGAGTGTAGGAATACTCTGTTACAGTAAAAGTCATGCATTCAAAAGGTTACTTAAGTAAAGTACAAAGATATTGGCAAGGACTTGAGGAAATGTTACTTAACACCACTGAGTGTCACATAAAAGTCTATATAATCAACAAGAAGTTAATAAACGTGGAGAAGAGGAAACATCTACATTTTAAAATAGGCAACATGCATTGTAAAGTAGGACTGGCTCATAAAACAAGTTATGTTCACTTAAAAAATGGCTACCAAAGCATTGCAGAGGACATCTTTACATACGCAAGCAGTGATTGCCTCATCCGAGTTATTTCTTGTCTCCCAATAGTTCTGGTGTCTTTGTCCATCTAATATCAGATCTGACCCTAGAAGGCTCATACTGGATTATGGGCTTTAGTTTCCTCACATAAGCTTCCACAGTGAAGATTTGAAATATACACATTTGGGCGTGTTGCCACAGAACTTGTATGTTATAGATAAAGGTAATAAGTGTACACAAATCATGATATTGAGAAATAAAATCTTTATTCAGTACATTTCAAATCATGTTTACATTTCTGCAAGCAAAACACATGCACATGGTTAAATTTGCTCAATACATACATACATAAATTCATACATACATACTGTACACACTGTACACACTGTACACACACACACAGACAGACAGACAGACAGACAGACAGACAGACAGACAGACACACACACACACACACACACACACACACATACATCTGTACCCATATAGATTTATATCCGACAAGAGAGGACAGATTTTTGTTTTGTTCACCCTATATATGCTTCCGTTAGGCAATATTATAAGGAATCATTCTGTAAACTTTCATTGTTATGCGGATGATACTCAACTATATTTATCAATCAAGCCTGATGAAATTAATCATCTAAATAAAATTCAAGACTGCCTCAAGGACTTAAAAACGTGGATGACCTTACATTTTTTGATGTTAAACACGACCAAAACTGAAGTTATTGTACTTGGCCCAAAGAATCTACGAAACAAATTATCTAAAGATATACTAACTATGGATGGCATTAATTTGGCCTCCAGTGAGACTGTAAGGAATCTTGGTGTTATATTTGATCAGGATTTATCCTTTAACACCCACATAAAATCAATTTCAAGGACCGCCTCATCTACGTAACATTGCAAAAATCAGGCATATCTTGCCTCAAAACGATGCAGAGAAACTAGTCCATGCATTTGTTACTTCAAGGCTGGATTATTGTAACTCCTTATTATCAGGGTGTACCAAGAAGTCAGTCAAGTCGCTTCAGCTGATTCAAAATGCTGCAGCTCGTGTACTAACCAGAGTTAGGAAAAGGGACCACATTACTCCTGTTCTGGCTGCCTTACACTGGCTCCCTATAGAACACAGGATAGAATTTAAAATTATTCTTCTCGCCTACAAAGCCCTTAATGGGCAGGCGCCATCTTACCTTAAAGAACTCATTATACCCTACTGTCCTACTAGGGCATTGCGTTCCAAGAATGCAGGGTTGTTGGTTGTTCCTAGAGTCTCTAAAAGTACAATGGGAGCCAGAGCCTTTTCTTATCAAGCTCCACTTTTGTGGAATCAGCTTCCAGTTTGTGTTCGGACGGCAGACACCCTATCCGTTTTTAAGAGTGCGCTTAAGACCTTCCTTTTTGATAAAGCTTATAGTTAGGGCTGATTAGATTCAGCCCCTAGTTTTGCTGATATAGGCTTAGTTTGTCGGGGGACATCTTACTTCTTCCTTCTCTCTGTCTATACCTGTGTACTCTCATGTTCCGATTAACCCAGCTTCCCCAAATGTCTTTCTTTTTGGTGTCTATATACGCCAGGATCCGGAGTCATGGATGATCCTGCGGTCCTGTGTCATGGATTGCGAGTCCTGGATCTTGAGTCGTGGCTGTGGTCCTGGATCATAAGTCCTGGATGGATATACTCGTGGATTCATCTTCCTATTATACACACATGCATTTCCAAACATTTGGACTACCTATGTTGTAAATGTATTATCTTTTCAATTTACACACGGCATCTATTGCACGTCTGTCCGTCCTGGGAGAGGGATCCCTCCTCTGTTGCTCTCCCTGAGGTTTCTCCCATTTTTCCCTTTAAACTGTGGGGTTTCTCTGGAAGTGTTTCATTGTACGATGTGAGGGTCTAAGGACAGAGGGTGTCGTATTGTCATACTGATATTCTGTACAAACTGTGAAGTCCACTGAGACAAATGTAACATTTGTAATATTGGGCTATATAAATAAACATTGATTGAGATGTCTAACAAACTTGAGGAAGTACATACGTTCCTTACTATTGAATTGTTTTATTTTTCACATAATTAGATGTGTGACAAGACTTGTGCAGATGTCCATTGAAAAATGAAGATGCTGGATATTGTCTGTGTCTAGTTAATCTTTGATGATTGTATTGTTAATGTTTCCATAGCATGAAAGCAGACTTTCTGTCCGACCACTGAAGACCCTCTCTCTTTCTGAACAAAGTTTCTCGATTCCTCTGACGTCCGTCCTTCACATGTGCTCCTCCTTCAGCTCCTCCCTCAGCGTGTGGTCGTAGCCGTTAGCAGTGACATCGCACTTTGGTAACATCTCCTCCAGCAGAATGATGACCACGCCTGGACTCGAGATCCCAGGGAGGGACGACACATCCAGACGCTTCAGTCCTCTGAAGAACAGGCACACAACAAACAGTGAGAACATTTAAAGAGCCCTTATTATGCTCTGTCGGGGTTTTCCCTCTCCTGTAGTGTGTTATATAGGGTGCATGTAAATGGTCAGTGAGATCCAAATTCCAAAGTTCCCTCCAGAGGGAGTTTCTCTCTCTGCCTGAAAAGCCTCCATTGGACTCCTTTGTTTACTTCCGGAACAATTTGATAGCGCTCTAACACATTGCACGTTATAGGCTAAGGGGCGGGACATCTCTAAGCGGTTGACCAATCACAACAGAGCCGGCCAGCTAACCAATCAGAGCAGACTGGGCTCTGGTTTCAGACAGAGGGTCAAAAGAGGTGCTGCAGCACAGGCAGTATGAGAACATTAAAGAGTTTTTTGAACATTAAAGTACGGAGACATGTCCCAGTATGTCCCGAATACCATTTTTCTGGCAATTTGTGTTCTTTGAAATTGAAAAAGATATCGCATTGTGTTTGTTACTTTCGTTGCAGTTGTATATGTCTTAAGTGTAATTTGGCTTGGCTTCCTATTTATGGACATGCTTTTATTTTTGAAGGAGAGTTAGCGCTGTTGACAGGAAGTTGTTGTTGCTATGGAAACAACGTGACGGAGATTAACGGAGAAAAGTAATATCTACATATAAAGACGGAGAAAGTAAACGATAATGTTTATGGTTAAGTGTTAGCACCCCCGGAAGAGGCACAAGCTCTTACGTTGATATTGGAGAATTCAATTTGAAAAACAAACGGGAAAAAAACGAAAAAACAAACAAAACGAATATCCGAATAACGAAATTGAAACCCGAATAGTACTCCAACGAACGAATATTCGGATATTCGGGTACAGCTCTACACAGTAGAGACACAAAATACTAATATCAACCTGGAAATGAGCTGAATAATAAAAAAAGCAGTGATTTGGTAATGTTTCAAGTGTTCGGATACTTACTTGAGATTCCTGAGTGCAGCCAGGCCGCCTGTCGTGATGCGTGGACAGTGAGAGATGTCCAGTTCCTCCAGAGAGTCCTCGAACACGTGAAGCCTGGCCAGAAACCAGTCGTCCACTTCAGGACATCCTCGTAATGACAGAGTCCGCAAAGATTTCTGCACCTCTGAGGGAGGACATGAGTCAGACGGGGTGAGAGAGACAGAAAGTGAGGATATAGTAGGAAGAAAAGTTGTATTGAAAGGAACAAAAACCTCTCTTTACCGAGGTTGTCCAGCCCTCTGTAGTTGATGCCTGTGTAGTTCATGTTCACTTCCTCCAGGGGGGTGTTTTTGTGATCCAGGAAAGCCCAATTAAATTTGCCCCTTTGATCTGCAATGAACCAATCTGACTGGCCGACAAACCTGAGGACACAACGCAGAAGAACACATGGAAACTGGATCACAGCGGAGCATTTGAACATGATGAATGTATCCCCTATGCTGCATTACTACAGGAGATATGGCAACTTAATACAAGATGGAGGAGCATCAAGAATAGCCTTAGGCATACTGTAAGGGTGTACCAATGGTTTTGTCTACAGGTTGTAATTTGACGGTTAAAAACTATGTCTTGACGTTAACTTCCATATATTTTTGCCTATATCTGTGTCTCTTAAAGGGCCGGCGCAGTGGGAATTGTAGTCTTTTATATTCCCTCGACTACAGACAGGGCCGTCCCTAGCCAACATGAGGCCCCACGCAAAGTGATATGATGAGGCCCTCTGTTTCGCGAGCGTCGACAGGGGGGGGGGGGGGGTGATAGTGGAGCCTCGCAGCGGTGAAACCGTGCCACACTAATTGCACCGCATAAGCGCATAGGTGCGGCTCAGTTGAGGCCCCCTCCGCGAGGTGAGGCCCCCTCCGCAAGGTGAGGCCCCCTCCGCGAGGTGAGGCCTCCTCCGCAAGGTAAGGCCCCCTCCGTAAGCTGAGAGATGAGGCCCCCTCCGCGAGGTGAGGCCCCCTCCGCGAGGTGAGGCCCCCTCCGCAAGACGAGGCCCCCTCCGCAAGATGAGGCCCCCTCCGCGAGGTGAAGCCCCCTCCGCGAGGTGAGGCCCCACGCAGTCTGCAGGATCGGCCTGTAGGGAGGGACGGCCCTGACTACAGAGGTAGCCACTAGGTGAACATATTTGTCTTTTTCACAAAAAACTAAACCAAAAACTGTCTCTAACACCGGGAGAAAAGTGAGGGACAAAAGAATATTTGTTTAATGTAAAAAAAAAAGGCTCTTACCTGAACCCTCCCTTCAGACTCAGGATGTAATACGCTGCTGCGATATCTGATCCGTAGTTCGCCTGAGCGTAGCCATAGTAACTGTGAAAGACAGAAGGGAAAAGTCAGCGAAGGTCAAAAAGATACAGAAACTTCACAAAATGGAACGGAAATAGGGCTGGGCGATATTGAGAAAATCAGATATCACTTTACTTTTTCCTTCATACATCAATATTAATATTCTGACAATATGGTACTGCTTTAAAAATGATTTACACAATTACACTTCTTGCTAAATTACCATCAATAATTTGAATTTGATGACTAGTTGGTAAAGACAAATATAAAATGACTTTACTTTAATGCAGCCTTTAAAACCATGGAAAGACACTAATGCCATATTACGATATACAAAATCTAAATCAATATTTAGTCTTATATCAGAATAAAATCCATCAATATAATATCAAAAATCTTTATAAGGCCCTTCACTAATATTTTACAATAACCAATATTAAAACAATTCTTAACTTGAACTATTACATGCACATTTATTTTGAGGATTTCTTTGTATTCGTGCATTGACCTTTAATGTGTGCATTAATCAGTAACAGCTTTAAACCTGAGTCAGTTAATCACAACGGAGAAATGCAGATTTTGATATGACACATCCTGTTACAACTGCTCCCAGTAACAGATACCAGCAGCAGCAGCAGCAGCACTGGTTTGGAAGCTTCTCGATGTTGAAGACAGCCAAAATGTTTCCTTACGTATTTCTCTTCTGAACCTTCTTCCACCTCTGCAGAAAATTCCAGTTCTGGAGCATCTCCACATCGTAGAAGCGCTGGGTGAGGTAGAGCAGGAACCTGGTGTGCAGAGGGGGGGGAGACACCGAGCTGGGGGGAGACACTGAGCTGAGGGGAGACACAGAGCTGAGGGGAGACACCGAGCTGGGGGGAGACACAGAGCTGGAGGGAGACACCGAGCTGAGGGGAGACACCGAGCTGGGGGGAGTCACCGAGCTGGGGGGAGACACCGAGCTGGAGGGAGACACCGAGCTGGAGGGAGACACCGAGCTCAACGACCGTCTGGAGACGACCAGGAGAGCCGAACGCTGGCAACATCTGTACAGAGACTGTAGAGAAGATAAGATGAAACTTTATTTAATCCCCTTGGGGAGATGATCTCATTTCATTGAATGGTTTATTTGAAGAGGGACAGAGCACATCAATGAACACTTAAGACAAATAATGCTTCAAGTGTAAATATGCCGGATTGTAGCTTTGAGCTCATTTCCATCCGTAGTCCCTGACATACAACATATAAGAACATGACATTTATAAACATAGCAAAAAATAAATACATGATATGCAGAAAGAGCATGAGCAGCACACACAAGTATTTACAATCTAGCAGCAACGACATAAAGTGCGAGAGGAGATACAAGAGCTACCTAAAGTGCGAGAGGAGATACCTCTGTGTTAAAGTGCATTTAGCGGTGATTGCACGTCTGTTTGTTTCTCATCCATTCTTTGAGTTGACCTTTAAAACTATTGAGAGTGGGACAATCCCGTGTCTCAGTTGGGAGGCTATTCCACAAAGAGCTGCCTTTAATGGAGAGGACATTTTGACCAAAAGTGGTCCGTCTGCGGTGGACCTCACAGTCTCCTCTGGTTTCTGACCTAGTGCAGCGTCCAGTGGGTTTTCTGTGAATGAATTCCCCTAAGGGGGGGGGGGGGGGGAGGGGGGGCAGTCCATGTAAACATTTATAAATAAAACACATACTTTTAAAAGACTTAAAATGGTCAAAACTCAAGAAATGGTGTTTTTCTAGGATGGTACAGTGGTGGTATGAATTTGGCTTTCTCTCAAACACCTGGATAGCTCTCTTGAACAGCTGTTCTATTGGTTTCAGGTGTGTGGCTCAAGCAAACGACCAGTTAGTCAAACAGTATTCAATGTGGGATAGAATCATACAGTGGAGGTATGACTTTGCAGCATTGACAGCTAAGAAAAAGGTCTAATTTGTTTAAAATGTTGCAAGTTGAATTTAATGGTATTGGATACTTTCTTGATATGTTTCTTAAAAGTCAAGTTTGAGTCCAATATGACTTCCAGATACTTGAAGTGGGAGACTAGTTCTAATTCTGCGCCGTTTAAAAATACGTCGGATCCTTCTATTTTGACTGGTCGTTTACTGAACATCATGCATACTGTTTTTTTACGTTTAACTGTAAGCATGTTGTTCAGCCAGTGTTGAACCAAACTTGCCTTGCCTTCTTAAAGTAGCTCACCCGCACCAAGCCATGGCAACATATCACCCCCACCCTCACCCACCTCCACTGGCTGCTGGTCAAGTCCCGGATTCAGTACAAAACACTCCTCCTCACATACAAGTCCCCCCATACCCTCGCCCCCCAGTACTCATCGGACCTCCTCCATCCCTACACCCCTTCTCTCGCCTCCGAACTGCTGGTGACAGGGCGTTCAGTGTTGCGGCCCCCACCCTCTGGAATGCACTTCCTGCCGAGATCCGTAATGCTGCCTCCCTGGACATCTTCAAACCATCATTAAAAACACACCTGTTCACCCTGGCCTTCGGGCCCGAGCCCTTTCTTGGTCCCCCGGCTTCCTTTATTTTTGGTTTGCCCTTTGATTGATTGTCTGTTTGTTTGTCCACCGTGTACAGCGGCCTTGGGTCCCTTGAAAGGCACTATATAAATATAATTTATTATTATTATAAAGTGATAAAGGAAAGATATTTACAGGAAAGGTACTGTCCGGCAGCTCTTGTCTGATCAAGTGTTAGAAGAGGACTCTTAACTCCTCCCATAGACATGCATTACATCAAGGTGTGTGTTACGTAAACACGTGTATCTTTGTCTCATTCCTTACGCTCTGTAATGTGACCTGTTGCATATTCTTCAGATTTTTTTCCTTCACATTTCTGCACAATGCTACCTTTTTAAAGCTGCACAGCTATTTCCATTTTAAATGCTGATACACCGCACATTTTAAATGAATGTATTGCATTTCAATTAATCAAATGCAAATAAAGAGTCTGACAAACAGCCGATAGCATACTAAAAGTCACTCTGTTATTGTTTGAGTTCAAGACATTTAAAAAACATTCCCCTATCACAACATTATTCCCCACACCACAACACAGACTATATCACCCCTTGCTGCTAAATACCAATAAAATATGTGCAATACATAAATGCCGTTAATAACTGTGTAATATATACCTGGCTGCTAAATCCTAAGAACTGCTACAGGGTGTGTTTTTTTTTTTATTATTTAACTTTTTATTATATTTTGTATTAAATCACAAGTTAGTACTTTTTTTGTAATGCATGTCACATAATTAACATATGTAACATTAAGCTGTCTGCGCACATTTCCCCTCCGTGGGACTAATAAAGGTATTCTGATTAATGAAATTATCTGCATTTACAAATTACTCAGGGATGAAAATAAAACTTACTTGCATCCCTACACGACTTCAATTATTGAAAACAGTCCGTTTACATTACTGGCTATCATGCTATATACTTTACTGAAGGTATGCATGTATGAGTAGGCTTTAAATGTACCTTTTAAGTATGATGGCATGTATACGCAACCATTGAAAGGTGACACTACATTTTTCCTTTTTGTGAGTTTACCTTATTAGTCGCTTACCAATCCCTGATAAATTGCTCTTATTATTGTCTTATTGTCTGCATGTCTACAATATAATATAAGGGTGAGGGTACCCTAACCCTAACCCTAACCCTAACCCAATATAATAACATTGCATACATACATCACATAGGTGGCTTTAAGGCTCATGTAGCATTTTAAAGCTAACATGTTGTTAACAGGCAGCTACATGCAGCTACAAGCAACAACACACTAACAGCATGCAGCCCCTTAACTGAATATAAACATGTCTACACTCTGAACTGTGTCGGTAAATGTTTTTAAATAGTATGAACTACTGTATTAATAAGTCGAAATTTGAAGGGTAGCTTACCATGAAGGGGGCAGACATGACAGCAGCGTTCTACGGGAACACGTTAGGGAAAAACATCGCAGCTTCGCTTTTGCATTCAGCTGTTGTTCATCATGTCCGCCGCAGGGTGGCGCTGTCTGCTCGACTCAATGATGACCACATTTACCTGACCTGACCTGACATGAAGGGAGATACAAATAAGATGATCAAATGTAAAAAAGGCTAGTTTTATTTCAATTAAAACACAGTAAAATCAGTACATTGACAAATACAATTATGTACAAGGAAGGCAAGAAATGATGTTAGAACAGAATCAAAGCTCCTAAAAAGGACGTTTTCAATGTATTCACAGTGTAGAATATCAATAAACTAGAACCTAGGTTATAGTAGCTAGTTTTTTTACACAAAAAAGCCACATAGACAGGTTTAAAATAGACAAAAAAGCCACATCGACAGGTTTAAAATAACAAAATGACATTTAAAGAGATATACAAAACTCTATGATGCAAAGGACAAAACTCTAAATGTCTTGATTTTGGTGGCCAAAATAATTGGAGTTCACCATTATCTTGATAATCATTTAAATCTGTTTAAAACTGTGTGACCCAGTGTTTGACGCCCATAGTTTTGAGTGAGTTTTATGAATGGCAAGTAACATTTGAATCATCAAAATTTGAATTAAAACAATTAATTGATTATTGCATTGAAGTATCTGGCAGGTATAATAATGTTTGTATCACATTTTCCTCCAGAAATAATTACTGCAGGTTAAAAGAAAAAAGTAAATGATAAAAAATAAAATTCACACTACAGCAGATATACAAATATTTTGTTTTTATTACACAGCAGCTGTCCGATAACCAACAATCTATTTGTTCCAAATGCTTTCTTTGCAGTATTTCTTGTCTACTGAACAATCTAGTTATATGACAATAAAGGCTTGCATTTTGAATCTGAATCTAAAGTAGCCCAGAGTTGAGACATATCACTACTTAAATATCATTATTCAAGCAGATCTTGACCTCACGGTGGCAGCCTGTGTCCTCAGTCTGCTGAGTGTATCTTCAGACCAATATCTAGGATTATATAGATATATATTTCTCCAAGCATTGTGTTACTTTTTTAATACAACAACGAGAGAGAAACTTGCTTTACCTCTCACTCCTCAGATGGATGTGTCACTGACAAAACACTATTACCAACACCAAGCACACACACACACACACACACACACACACACACACACACACACACACACACACACACACACACACACACACACACACACACACACACACACACACACACACACACACACACAGAGTGAGTGACAGACGGCTCACGCCTACTGGTGTAAACAATTAACAAATGAGATCACGGCTCGTGCTTCAGAGAATAGGAGGAGAAAGTGACAGTGGATGGTGACGCACACAATAGCCTTTAAATATAACAGTGAGCAGGTGTGTGTGTGTGTGTGTGTGTGTGTGTGTGTGTGTGTGTGTGTGTGTGTGTGTGTGTGTGTGTGTGTGTGTGTGTGTGTGTGTGTGTGTGTGTGTGTTCAGTGTGTTAAACTCTGAATGTGTTCCCAATGAGGAGTCCATAATGCAACAAAAACATTAAGATTAAAAAACATTATAAAATTGCAGCATGCAGTAAACAATCCAAATGACAAAGTGTATATAAAAAAACTTAAAGAACCAAGAGAATAAACCTTAAAATAAGAAAAGACAGATATAAAATACAAGATTAAAAGATTAGCATATATGTATTCCCATAAGGTGCGGAAGACTGTTATGATTCATCAGATCCTTGTTATCAGTTGGAGATATTGATAAAGGGATGTAAAGATGGTGGGAAAGTGTGTGTGGAGCACATCACATTACTGAAGGGTCGGCTGAATGAACATCTGGACCAATGGAATAAGGAGTGTCTGACAGTGGGATGGATGAATCGATGGCTCAGTGGACCAGAATTTAATTGCATTAAAGGGACTGACAGACAATGTTTGTATTGTCCTTACGTGTGTGTGTGTGTGTGTGTGTGTGTGTGTGTGTGTGTGTATGTGTGTGTGTGTGTGTGTGTGTGTGTGTGTGTGTGTGTGTGTGTGTGTGTGTGTGTGTGTGTGTGTGTGTGTGTGTGTGTGTGTGTGTGTGTGTGTGTGTGTGTGTGTGTGTGCGTGTGTGTGTGTGTGTTCCCTTGCAAGTATGTTTGTGTCTCCCCTCCTACATTAAGATTGATGATCATTGATTGTGATCCGTTTGAGCTTTAGGAATCAAATAGTCCGCATGCAGCTCTGGTTGGAAACAAGTCAAAACAAATCGATCTTGTCTCGTTGTTTTTAATAACAACCCCCAAGAATATTCATGTGTTGAGATCAAAAGCGTTTCTCTTTGAAATGCACCCTACTGTGTTGTTGATGGGATTTTTGCTCATATCATTTACATATGGTTTGAAGCACTGTATTCATACCCACATCAATTTTAGATCGTGCCTTAATGTATCTCTTTAAAGCGAACCACAGTGGCTTAACACTTTGAGGTAAACAAAGCGTGTTCTGCAAACACAAATATAGCTATTCTGTGCCATAAAAGGAAAGTATGGTCTATGAAATGTATGCGCAAGAAAATGTAGAGCAGTAGCTTCTCCACCTTAAACATATAACGAACAGTGTTCAAAACACAAGATGAGCTGCTTCAACATGACTTTACTTTCCTCAGGGAACAACACAAATATATGAGATGAGTGAAAAACCTTTGGCCCTTGCTGGAAGCATTAAGAGAGGTAAATATGTGAATGTTGAATGGTAAGTGTTATATCCACATACAAAAGCATGCAAAACCTGCATCCAGCTCCTCAAAATGAGCAATTTAAGACCAAAATAACAGCAAGACTAAAGAGAGAAGTGGATTCACTTTTTTGACTTGATTTCTCAAAGGATATTTTTCTTTACTGTTAATCTCTCCTTTTTTTAAACAACTTTTAAACACAATTCATAAATCCAAAAAGAAATTCTGCTAATGTTCAGGTTCATGTTTGTATTGTATTCCTCTACTCTGACATGTCTCCATGCTTTAATGTTCAAAAAGCTCTTTATTTTTCTCATACTGCCTGTGCAGCAGCACCTCTTTTCACCCTCTGTCTGAAACCAGAGCTCAGTCTGCTCTGATTGGTTAGCTGGCCGACTCTGTTGTGATTTGTCAACCAATTAGAGAGGTCCCGCCCTTTAGCCTATCACGAACAATGTGTTAGAGGAGCGCTAGCCAATAGAAGCCGAGTGTTAGATAGTGATGTCAATATGTTAAGGAAGTAAACAAAGAGTCCAATGGAGGCGTTTCAGGCAGTGTGTGGGAGAGACATTCTTACAATTGTAGCCTTTGCAGACCATTTACATGCACAAAAACCTAAAGAAAGGTGAACATGCATTTATGAACTGGTTTAAAGGCAGCATCGATGTCGAGCAGCTGGCAGGAATAAACATCAGATATTACTGTAGCTGTAAAACAGGAAATACACATGCAGGCTGATGATCCAATGATAAGCCGGTAATCATGGCAGGTTTACATGCAGGCCAGGATGAGGAGAGAACAGGTGTGTTAGTGAGGAGGGAAGCTCAGGGAAGTTTAACTGGAAAACATGAGAGGATACGGAGAAAGACAATCCAATTCAGTTCAAGAAGACCCATATTAATGTACAACTTACAATCTGCATACAAATAGATATAAGTGTTGGATTAATAATACCATGCAGAAAGATTGTAAATGAAAACGGACCCAGCAAAGAACCTTGTGGTACACCTTTGTCATTAAAATAGAGGCTTATATTAGACCATCAATACAGATAGCCTGCAAACAACAGATAAAATCATCTAAACCAAGACAGTGTGAAACCAAATGATTAACCAGAAACTATCGACAGATTACTACACTATGAAAATAACTGCTTTCTATTGCCCTGGGTGATATTCTGCTTCGTCCTTATGCAACTCTGTCGCCCTTATATCCATCTCCTATACGATTATATAAATCCTTTTTGAGTGTCAGTGAGTTCACAGCAGAGACATACTGACAGCATCGGACCACAGTGAGCAGAAGGCTTCAACAGTTATGGGCAGATAATTTTAGTCTGCTCTTCTTGACACATCACTATCACTTTTATTTATTGCGCGCGACAGGAGGCAGAGCTGCTTCAACAGTGTTGTTAGACTCAAGGTTTCCTAACAGCGGCTCCCCTGTGGCTCCCTAGTTTTTACTGAGAGTTGTGGTAAGTAATGGCCTCGTGGGAGAGCCATTAGCCACTGGTTCTTTTCTTCGTTCTTTCTCTCAGAGCCCACTTCTTTTCCCTCTGTGATTGAACACACACACACACACACACACACACACACACACACACACACACACACACACACACACACACACACACACACACACACACACACACACACACACACACACACACACACACACACACACACACACACACACACACACACACACACACACACACACACACACACACACACACACACACACACACACACACACACACACACACACACACTCTGCAGCTTTAAAGACCGTTAGTGGCTGTCAGGGTGGTTTTATTTTTGACCTGCTCCCATGAGGTCAGTGGAGTCTGTAAATCTGCAATTGTTTTGCACAGAGGCCTCTAGTGAATGGTCATCCTGGTTCTTTATTTGCTCACTTTAATGGACTAAGCATGCAACTGAACAAAGGACTCAATCAATGCTTGACATGGACTTGGATGTTTAGATTTGGTTGACAAAATGGCAAATGTGATAAGAAATACGGTGGCCCTCAACGGCCCAAAACATTTCCATTAAAGAAACGCGTTGCAAACACAACGCACATAGTAAAACACAAATGTGCCAAAAAACTAATTAAGTAACATCTTCACCCACTTGACAACACATTTGCAGCATTTAGAAAACATTCACCAACTTCATGAAACATGGGAAGGGTTTACTAGAAGCGCTGCAAAAACAAAACGCTGCAAGAAGCTTAAAACTGAGCAGAAGCGGGGACGCAAAAAAGTGTCGCACACAGCTTCGATCGGAGCGCTTGTTGACTTGTTCCTTCATTTGCATGTATTTTGGCACATTTGTGTTTTTATATCTGCACATTTTTGAAAGTGCAGCCCGTTACTCCTAATGGAAGAGATTTGGAACGTTGTAGTCGGCCACCATAATGATTAGATAAAATGAGATCGCCCTTTATTGATCCGTGGAGGAAAATTCAGTGCCCACTCTGTCATTGTATGCACGCACATTGCAAATACAAACATGCATCGGACCTATGCAGATCATGTGTGAATACAGATGAGAAAAATGCATTTTTATAGAGAAGTGTCAGAGAAAACCAGCTGCCAGGTTGTCAGGCGCCAGGGAGCCGTTGGTGCCTTGCTCAAGGTGCCTAGGAGATGAACTGGTATCTCTCCAGCTACTGGTCCACACTTCATATTTTTGGTCTAATCGGGGATTGAACCAGCGACCCTTCAGTTCCCAAGCCAAGTCCCTTCAGACTGAGCTACTTCCACCAATTTGATATTAAATAAATATCATTTAATGGGATTAACAGGTACATTATTGTCATGGATGAACCACTTCTCATCTGCTAAAGCTCAAGTTACTCACAATATAGCCTAATTGGCACTACACACACACACACACCTACACATACATCTTCTGTAATTAACTCTCCATACCAACGCTTGGACTATTAATGAGACGTGTGTCCTCTTATCTTTTATACATTCACTCATTATTCAGACACCTTTGTATACTGTGTGTGTGTGTGTGTGTGTGTGTGTGTGTGTGTGTGTGTGTGTGTGTGTGTGTGTGTGTGTGTGTGTGTGTGTGTGTGTGTGTGTGTGTGTGTGTGTGTGTGTGTGTGTGTGTGTGTGTGTGTGTGTGTGTGTGTGTGTGTGTGTGTGTGTGTGTGTGTGTGTGTGTGTGTGTGTGTGCGCATAATCGTCATCTCTCTACTCCACACATCTGTACTAATTTCCATTGACAGAAATAATTACCACAGTGATGAACAGCATGTCGACCCCAGCAAATGGTTCACAGTACACAAAACCATTATCTTGGAGGGAGATGACACTTAAAATAACACATCAGCCAAAAATAGGGTAAGCTGGTGGAGCATGTCAGCTGATAGAGACTGTTGAGAAACATCTAAAAATCACTGCTCTCCACTCAGATCTTCATACTGTTATGTACGGACAGGAAATCTGGCTCATGCACATGAATAAATAGATGCATCCTCCTGTTTCCAATATGTGTGTCTGTGAAAAATCGGGAAAAACAAAGCAGTGAGGGTTTGATTTTCCTCTGAGACGCCAGAAATAAATAATAATCTTCATTAATATGAATCCATTGCTATAAATAAATCCTAGCCCTGTAGTCATGATGTAAAAATAGCTCCCCAAATGCTTCTCCTGCTCTCTCCTCTCTCTGTAAGACAGCGACTGTACATACTGTATGAGTATTCCCATAGCTTGAAAAGAGTTTGCAAAGTGTCAGCTACATAGCAACAGATTAATAATGCAGAGGAAGTAAAATGCTTTTATTTCTGCACAGCAGCTACGTGAGCATGATACATCAGATGCAGGTTGTAAACTGAAGCCAACCCGAATACGTCTGCTCCACTTGGCGTCTCTGTTGTGTCCCTTGTGTTGCATTCACAACATTAGTTTCTGTTGTGTAGGTTGTATTTGTAATTAAATGTACTTAAAGTGATGTAAATAAAAGTATTTTCATTTGTAAAATATTTAGGTTAAAGTGCTATGTGGCCGACAGGTGCAAACGCGCTAAAACGGGTCAAAACATTTCCATTTGGAGAAACGCGCTGCTATTTTAAAAACGATGCAAATATATGTGCCAAAACACACGCAAATAAAGAAACATGTTCACCAAGTTGACAACGCATGCACAGCGTTTACTAAAAGAGCTGCATAAACGATACTCTGCAAATAAAAAAACGTTGTAACGGGCACCAGGGGACACTAAAAAGTGACGCACACAGCTGGGACCGAACAATTGGTGACGTTCGGGGATTATAAAACTGGCAAACTGTCCTTCTTACAGAGTTAGTCTGTTCATAACTGTAAAAAGTAAGTGTTTTGTCAGTATATTTGAAATTACTACTTTAGCTACGTTTACTAGGTTAGTTATGTTAGCTACGTTAGCTAGGTTAGTTATGTTAGCTAGGTTAGCTAGGTTAGTTATGTTAGTTACGTTAGCTACGTTAACTAGGTTAGTTATGTTAGCTACGTTAGCTAGGCTAGTTATGTTAGCTACGTTAGCTACGTTAACTAGGTTAGTTATGTTAGCTATGTTAGCTAGGCTAGTTATGTTAGCTACGTTAGCTACGTTAACTAGGCTAGTTATGTTAGCTACGTTAGCTACGTTAACTAGGTTAGTTATGTTAGCTACATTAGCTTACAGCAGATCTGGAATAATAGCGAAAGGACTCAAGCAATCGCCTTATTAAAATAAACCAATAAACTTATATTTTAGGTAAGTTTCCAGTGACAGCTGGCCAACTTTATAATCCCCGAATGTCAACAAGCACTCCGGTCCCAACTGTGTGCGTCACTTTTTAGTTTCCCCCGTTTCCGTTGTGTTTTCTGTTTCTTGAAACGTTTATTATTTGCAGCTTTTTGGTCCATGCAGCGCTTATGTAAACTCTGCTCAAGTGTTGTCAAGTTGGTGAAGATGTTTCTTAATTTGCATGTGTTTTGGCATACTTGTGTTTTTATATTTGCATAATCTTTAAAAGTGCTGCGCATCTCTCCAAATGGAAATGTTTGGGACCAATGTAACCTGTCGGCCACCGTACTATGTGGCACCATGTGTTGCTCTCATCAGAGATTCATGTGTTTAACATTAAGGCTAAAAATAGCTCACTTAAGCTTAATATATAATACATTTCAGTCACTTTATATCTCTTCACAATTTTCTAATTAAGCTCTTAACTTCTTCTCCCCTTTGTTCTCCTTGCGCTTCACACGCACCCTTCCCTATTTCTGCACTCAAAAACCTCCTTGTGTAACACGCAAGTCAGGCTTTTTAATGTATAAATTCAGCTCATGCGTTATCATTTCCGTTCACGTTCCTCCTCTAATCTTCCCCTCTCGCTCCGTCTTTGTCAGCAGAATATTGAGTCGAGCCTGTGGTGCGTAATAAAATCACATACAGTGCACACATGTGTCAGAAAAAGAGAGAGAGCATTGGAGAAAAAGGAGACAGAAGATTCGGGATGACTCCAAGATCGAGCTGCAAATCATGAATAACTGATAATGTGTTCTCGTCCGGCGCTCGTTCATGGAGTCATCAATCACACTACCCTGTCTTTTTACTCCGCTGCAGCTTCATTAAGCTGTAATGGACTCAGGGCTGCATGTCAACCAGGCAATATGTGCTGCTATTCAAACAATGATTAAATAACCTCTCTGCGCAGTCAAACACACCCTGAAGTGTTTTTCCCGTCATCTGATCTATCTGATAAATGCCTTTCATTGATACCGGTGCGTTTACTGTACACCGCTGCAGTTTTCTCAGGCATAACTTCTCCCATTTCACAGTAGATGTTTTAGATAAATACGGGCGACTGGGGATGTTTTCGACATTTATTGCATTTATCAGTTACTCAGAGACTATAGAGAGGCGCAGGGATGACATATTCCTTTAGGCCGCCCCAGAAGTTAGCATCTCAAGGGCTCCATCAACAAAAAGCAATGGGATTTTTGCAGAAAATAAGCTCAGTGGCAAACACAGGTTTATGATACACATGTTTAGTTCAGCAGGATAATCTCCAGCTTTTAACACCACTTTGAATTTTCAATGTGTAAAATGCAATTGCCAGAGGTAAAAAGATAATGTTATGCTAATGCTATAGAGAGGCGAAGTCCCTCCCTTACCTCCATGGGACCTTATTTCGGAAACAGTATGTGAAGTCAATGGGGAGAGAAAGATTATCTTTCGATTCCGTTGGAATAGTGCCACAAATTACACATAGATGTTTGTCAATTTAAAAGATGATTTTGCAAATAAAAAATGTGTTGTAAAACTGTGAAGTAACACATTTTTTTTGTGTGAAACCGCTCAATGAACTACATCTCCCATCTCGCACCACACACCAAGACGGCCGTCACGTTGGCACATTTCACTTCTTTCTTTCAGAATGAGGCGAAAAGTATTAAAAGAGGTGAAAATCCATCCAAGTCTGGGCATGTTGAGAGCTGTAAATACACACAAGGGGAGTTAGTCGGTTCCTAAGAGCCAGCATGCGGGACCGGGACTCTGGGATTTGTAGTCTTTCTAGTCGCGTATTTTTCATAGTCTTATATTTTAACAGTTTTACGACAAACTGTGACTTTTTTGACATGGAAATTATTTTTTAAGATTGACAAACATCATATGTGTAATTCGTGGCACAATTCAAACGGGATCGAAAGATAATCTTTCTCTCTCCATTGACTTCAATACATATTTTTTCTGAAAAAATAAGGTGCATGGGTCGGATGTAGATGGGCGGGACTTCTCCTCTCTATAAAGAACTACATCTCAGTCACATGACTTCACGTCACCACCGCTAAGCTAAAGGCGGCTAATGTTCTGCGTGATAATGTCCAGCCGTCTCATTCAGTCATTTTAAGACAAAAAAACCTTCATAAATTAACCAGTGAGCCAATAGAGATTCCAAAGGTCTTTTATCCCGAAACTGTACCTCGGAATTAACTGATTTATTTTAAGTCTTAGTAAACTTGTTAATCTCTTCACATTGTGTTCACCACATAACTTTATTCATGCATCTAACCAAAAACACTTCCATAAAATGTATGACCCCGAGACAGGCTAACAGGAAGTGATCTAATGCTAACACATAACAATGTTTAAGGACTCATTCCCGCACCTCTCTATTTGGTGTGGCCCAACCATATGTTGATATATCAAATTTAAAGATTATATATTAAACTTTAAGATGATATATTAAACTTCAGGATGATTAGATACATAAATCTCTCTCAATATTGATTTGAAAGGAAGAAGTCAGATGTTGCAAATTAACCCAAACATGAGATTTGACCAGTACACTTCTTTTTTTTAAAATCTCATTCTTAAAATATGTATTGTTTTACAAAAGTATTATAGTTTTATTATTTATTCAATACTATTATATTGGTATTTTTGGAACAAAACTGCAATTATTTTATAAAATGTGGTAACCTGTTTTTCAGCTACAAATGTACATTCAGTGCATCCGGAAAGTATTCATACCCCTTAACTTTTTTCACATTTTGTTATGTTACAGCCTTATTTCTAAATGGATTAAATTCATTTTTGTTCTCAATATCCCACACACAATACACCAGAATGACAAAGCGAAAACGTTTTAAAAGAATTTTTTGCAAACGTGTTAAAAATAATACAATGACATATCCCATACATAAGTATTCACACCCTTTGCTTTGACACTGAAAAGTGCATCCCGTTTCCAGTGATCATCCTTGAAATGTTTCTGTAACTTGACTGGAGTCCACCTGTGGTAAATTAAATTGATTGGACATGACTTAGAAAATAACACACCTGTCTATATGAGGTCCCACAGTTGACAGTGCATATCAGAGCACAAACCAAGTCATGAGGTCCAAGGAATTGACTGTAGACCTCAGAGACAGGATTGTATCAAGGCACATATCTGGGGAAGGGTACAGAAAAATGTCTGCAGCATTGAAGGTCCCAACGAGCACAGTGGTCTCCATCATTTGCAAATGGAAGATGTTTGAAACCACCAGGGCTCTTCTTAGAGCTTGCTGCCCAAATCAAACTGAACATCGGGGGAGAAGGACCTTAGTCAGAGAGGTGACCAAGAACCCGATGGTCACTCTGACAGAGCTCCAGTGTTCCTCTGTGGAGATGGGAGAACCTTCCAGAAGGACAACCATCTGTGCAGCACTCCACCGATCAGACCTTTATGGTAGAGTGGCCAGAAGGAAGCCAAAGGCACATGAAAGCCCCCATGGAGCACCTAGAGGACTCTCAGACCATGAGAAACCAAATTGTCTGGTTTGATGAAACGAAAATGGATCTCTTTGGCCTGAATGCCAAGCATCATGTCTGGAGGAACCCAGGCCCCACTCATCACCTGGCCAACACCATCCCTACAGTGAGGCAGGGTGGTGGCAGCTTCATGCTGTGGGGATGTCTTTCAGGAACTGGGAGACTAGTCAGGATCAAGGGAAAGACGAATGCAGTAATGTACAGAGATACTTGGTGAAAACCTGCTCCAGAGCGCTCTGGACCTCAGACTGGGGCAAAGGTTCACCTTTCAACAGGACAACGACCCTAAGCACACAGCCATGATAACAAAGGAGTGGCTTCAGGATAGGTCTCTGATGCCCCTTTCGCACCAACGCGGTTCCCGTTCTAGCTCCGTGCTAGAGCTTTTCTGGTTCGCAACCGTTTTTTCTTTTCAGCCACCGCTTTGTTCACACCGCCCAGAGCCCGACTGGTGCTGCTGCGGCTGCGTCATGACGTCACCGTTTACGTCGCTGATTTTCTCCCCAATGGCGTCGGGTCGATGATCGTGTTGCTTTTAATCACACGAAGCCAGATTAAATTAAATAACTACTTCTCAACCCTTATACTTTTCTCCAGAGTGCCGTCGTTCATTGTTTATTAATGTGTTTCAGCTGCATTTACCAACCGCTGCAGTGCTGCCCACTGTTTGGCATCACAACGCTGTTATGAAAGTGTCTCTGGTATAAAATGGGTGATGTTAGCATAGCAACCGAAGCTAAACTGACTATCTTGACTACTTGTTGCTCTCCTATTGTGGCATAAGCCGTTTTCTACATGCACATTTTACCGGCGTATTTTCATTATGATTCTACTTGTGATAGTCGGACACGACAACCTGTGCAGCTCATGTATTGATTCCATCCGATAGCTGCTATAATACAAAACAAAACGTCTGCCTGCTCTCCACAATGATCAATAACAGCGAACGGATGGTCAAAGTAAGGTGCCAATAAACAGAATCACACGAAGCCTGGTTAGTGTTGCCTGACTTTATATTTTTTTTTAATAAGTGTGTGGTTGTGTTCTAGTCACTTTGGTCAGTGCTACTGCTTGTTACAACTTTCATTTGCCGTACTGACCATAAACTGTTAGCTCGGGTTAATCTCGCCCCCGCCTCAAACGTAAGCGTGACGTATGTGGTTCTTGCTTCTAGGCCGACAATTTTTTGTGCTTGGTAAGCACCGGTTTTCGCTCCGCTGCGGTGTGAACAGGAAAAACCGGTGCTTTTCAGGCTCTAACTCCGAACCGGCCCTGGAACTGCGTTGGTGTGAAAGGGGCATCAATGTCCTCGAGTGGCCCAGCCAGAACCCAGACTTGACCCCGATTGAATATCTCTGGAGAGATCTGAAAGTGGCTTTGCATCGAAGCTCCCCATCCAACCTGATGGAGCTTGAGAGAAGAATGGAAGAAACTGCCCAAAGAAAGGTGTGCCAAGCGTGTGGCATCATACTAAAGATGACTTGAGGCTGTAATTGCTGCCAAAGGTGCTTCAACAACGTATTGAGTAAAGGATGTGAATACTTATGTACATGTGATATTTGAGTGTTTTATTTTTAATTAATATACAATAGATATTTTAAAACTTTTTCCTCTTGGTCATTATGGGATATTGTGTCTCGAATGTTGAGGAAAAAAATGAATTTAATCCATTTTGAAATATGGCTGTAACATAACAAAATGTGGAGTAAGTGAAGCGGTGTGAATACTTTCTGGATGCACTATGTAGACTTCATATCAATGCTTTTAAAGGATTACATCTCATTTTACAATAAAGCCTTTGATGTGGATGATATTGAATTTGACATACTGACTCTTACATCACCAATCTTTCATTCTCCTCCTGTTCTTCCTTCTCCCCTCGCCCTGCGCCCGCACAGGTGATAAGCTGATTACTGAGATGATGAACTTCTGACACACACACACACACACACACACACACACACACACACACACACACACACACACACACACACACACACACACACACACACACACACACACACACACACACACACACACACACACACACACACACACACACACACACACACACACACACACACACACACACACAGCAGGAGGTCTGCCGAACCCTGTCTAAAATGCTGATTGGATTTCGCTGTCTGCCCGACATGAGTCTGTGGATTCGTTTGAAGATAATCCTTCTACAGGTCTCTAAAAAATCCTTTTATTGTTGAAATGTTGAATTCGTTCTTACAGATGAACAGAATAATGTTGTGTACATGTGTTACATAATTTGAACCGGCAGTAAACCCCAAATTATTTTGAATACATAAAACTTTAAAAAATCCATTTTGATTTTGAGACATATTGCATGTTGTAATAGCAACATGTCTGTCATTTGAGGAAATTAAACCTCAACGAGGTCTCTAGTTTTCTTTGACGGTCTGTTTGTTAGAAAGATAACAGGAAAACGACTGAAACTTGTTGCAACGATCCAGCTTGGGTCAGGGAAGAACCCAAATTAAAAGTGGGTCTATAAAAGTGTAATTTTCTCTCTTCTCATTTCCATTTCTTTACTCTGGCAGTCACCATCTGGAGCTGTCAAAATGCTGAAACATGATTGCTTGGATTTGTCATCATCACTTCCATCCATCTCTCTCAGCATCACCTCCCTTCAAACACTCCCATAACGAGATCTTTTCTCACTGACTGGAAGTGACGCTGATAAAAACCCCTCTGAGACAAAGTTGTGATTTTGGGCTTTATAAATAACACTGACATGACTTCTGCTGCTCCGCGCTCTCAGAGCCTTTTCACAGTGTCAGCGCAGCGCGAACACAGCTGCCGCTCACAGACACGCATAAAGGGGGAGTTTGACTGCCAATTATAGTAAGTACTGACACTCACATGACTCGTCGGTCATTAGCTTACCTAAATCAACGTATTTAAGTCATTATGTGCATTAGCTGCAGCTGTGTTATGCAGTGATGACTGATGACACAGTGAAGAGTCGATTGAGAAATAGCTCCAAAGCAACAGATTTGAACATTTTGACGGATAATGTTTCCATATTGTTTTACACTTTACCCCACCTAAAAATGTGGCAATTTGTTGTTGAATTGAAGTCAATATCATGACGTACATTTTTCCACCTTACTAGGATACCTTCATGTCACATTTTACAGGCTGTAGCTGCAAGCATCTGGTTCACGTCATCCTCTGAGGGTTTTTTAAAGCTGTCTCGCACTCAGTTTAAAGATAGACATGACGTGGAGCAACGTAGATGCAATGACACCATTGCTGAGATACAGCACAGATTAAAAAAAACATAGAAAATTGACACTTGTACAATCAATTTAGCTAAGTCAAAATAAGCCATATAATGTTTGCTGCTTGATTAATGAGTGAATCAACTGACACAGATATATTTTCACGTTCAAAAATGGCGTAAACAAGTGGCTTTTTACAATTTAAACAGACCCGAGCAACATTAGCCTTAATTTTTAGTTGCGTTTTTGGACACGTGATAATATTAATGTTGTGTCTCGTCAAATGTGTTGGTTATGTTAATGTGTTTGTCTGTCATATCCTGGTTTTTTTTGTATTTACCTCTTGTCTTTCATTTCAGGCCCTGTTTTTTCCTCCCCCTGTGCGTTTTTCCCGCCTTCATCAGTGTCTGCCCCGCCCCTGATTGTTTCCACCTGTCCCCACTCACCTCATGTTTAAATAGTCCTGTCTCTCCCCTGTCCTGTGTCAGTTCGTCTTGTTTGTTTCCCCGAATGGCCGTGCCAAGCCTCAGCTCAGAAAGGATCGCTTTTCACTCATGTCAGGTTTTGTTATGTTTATTTTGTTAGGCTTAAGTTTTTATTAAGTCCTCTTTTTGTTACGATCATTTTTTCCTCCTTGTGAGCGCGCTTTGTTATTTCCACCACCTACTCTGTTGGGTCGTGCATGTAGCTCCCTCCAGTAAATGACACGAGGCTGAGGTCTTGATTAAATACAGGGTTTATTCTTGTGGGACCTATTCTAACCCGTGAGAACTGGGTTGTAAGACAAAAAATATATAAAAGGTAAAAAATAAATAAATATGGAATATATGCATGTCATCACTTTTAATGCAGCTAAATAAAACAATAAACGTCGGCACACATATCCCACACAGCATGTAGCACAAGCTAACAATAGCATGTAGCCCAAGCTAGCGCATAGCATACATACAGGGCTCTCAAGTTTTTAACAGAGTTCAGATTGAGATTTGGGCAGCGGTGTTTGGTACTCCAACTTCTGGCTCCCCACAAAGTTCCCATGAAGCCCTCTGTATCGCGAATGTCAACGGGGGGGGGGGGGGGGGGGGTAGTGGAGTGTACAAACAAGCCTAGTTCGTTTACAAAATTGCGGCGCAACTTGGTGGGCGGTACCCTGGAAAGAAATCTCTGCGTGAGAAATACAAGGTGTGGCGTGTGAGCGTGTGAATGGAGTGAAATGCGTGTGTCGTGAGACTTGAGAGCTCTGTACATACATATAACCTGCAGCTCAACCACACACATTTAGACAAACAACCAGCACAAAAACGTACCTCGTAGACTGCTAGTCATCTAGAGGGGCTGATATCTTTAACTGCATTTTTCCCTTAGTTTCCTTAGATTTTCTTTAAAGTCCTGCGTTGATCTGCAGTTGCGACTATCAAGTGCGTCGATTAAACAAACAGGTGTAACACAAAACACAGCAGATTAGTTCCGCCTCTAATAATGTTGCACATAAAAGGTAACAACCAAAAATACAACGTGGAAACAAATGAACAACAGAAAGTGAAGACAGTTACAGTGCATTTGGGTTCATCAGTTTGTGTCGAGGTCCTGACAATTAACTCTCCTTTTAGCTCTGCTTTGGTCAACACCACTAAAAAAGGATGGTTCCCTGGTTCTGCTGCATTTTTTTCTACTGTCTACTGTGACTTCAACAATGTTAAAGAGGATTAATTTTTTTTTAAACAATTTCTATTATACAATCACTAAAACAGCGCCATTTATGTGGTGTGACTACAATGCTAGCAATTACTCATTTTGCATGAATGCAGTATTATCTCTATTATCTAAAATACACTCCCATATAAAGTGATTTGTTAACTTCTGCACTTGGATGTGATTTGAGAAGCACGGTTGACTGTATAAGGAAGCACAGCTGTGGGTTTTACCCCGGGGGTGAAGAGTCTAACAGTTCAGGCTTAAAATAGTTCTGGTGCAACTCCTGAATCTGTTTTTTCTCCGAGCAAAACTGAGACTGACCTAAAATCCAGAAGCTTTTATGCCACTAAAACACTCTAAAGGCAATTTACCATTTTTAATGTATTTATTTCTTCGTTTTTTTACATTTTAGAAATGATATGGTTACAGGGTATACATAATAAACGACAACATATTATGTATATTAATTAAAAGTGTTCTTTGTACTGACTTTGAATCTGGGGTGACTGATTAGAATTGTCCATGTACAGCATATTCTTCCAGTAGTTTTAATATTTTGAGTTAAGAATGTTTTTGTTGTATGATAAATACGCATATTTCAGTGTGTTATGAAGTAACCTGCTAAGTGTTTGTTTGTTTGAGACCCCATTGTGCCCCATTAATGGGATTTTCCATTTTTTGTAGTGTGTTGTATCGTTTTATGTGCATGTAAATGGTCTGCAAAGGCTAAAATTCCAAAGTTCCTACAGAGGGAGTAGCTCTTGTTTACTTCATAACATGATGACATCACTATGTAAGACTCGTGCTTCTATTGGCTAGCGCTCCAACACATTCTACGTGATAGGCTAACGGTACGTCCACACGGCAGCGTCGCGTTGAAGCTTGCCGGTGGGCGTGTCTGGCGTGCGACCAACAACCAATCACATTAATCTCCCGCCCCGGACACACAAGCACGTCGTTTGATTGGCTAGCGCTTGTACTGGCATGTTATTATTATTATTATGACATTTGTTAGACGCTTTTATCCAAAGCGACTTAAATACATTCAGTACTGTGGACAATCCCCACAGGAGCAATTTGTGGTGAAGTGTCTCAGGGACACAACGACATGCTGACTGCAGTGGGACTCGAACTTGCTATCCCCTGATTCGAAGTCCAGCACACCTGAACATCAGCAGGAGAGGACTCTTTAAAGTAGAGACACTACATACTGATATACACCTGAACATCAGCAGGAGTGGACTCTTTAAAGTAGAGACACTACATACTGATATACACCTGAACATCAGCAGGAGAGGACTCTTTAAAGTAGAGACACTACATACTGATATACACCTGAACATCAGCAGGAGAGGACTCTTTAAAGTAGAGACACTACATACTGATATACACCTGAACATCAGCAGGAGAGGACTCTTTAAAGTAGAGACACTACACACTGATATACACCTGAACATCAGCAGGAGAGGACTCTTTAAAGTAGAGACACTATATACTGATATACACCTGAACATCAGCAGGAGAGGACTCTTTAAAGTAGAGACACTACATACTGATATACACCTGAACATCAGCAGGAGAGGACTCTTTAAAGTAGAGACACTACATACTGATATACACCTGAACATCAGCAGGAGAGGACTCTTTAAAGTAGAGACACTACATACTGATATACACCTGAACATCAGCAGGAGAGGACTCTTTAAAGTAGAGACACTACATACTGATATACACCTGAACATCAGCAGGAGAGGACTCTTTAAAGTAGAATCACTACATACTGATATACACCCGAACATCAGCAGGAGAGGACTCTTTAAAGTAGAGACACTGATATACACCTGAACATCAACAGGAGAGGACTCTTTAAAGTAGAGACACTACATACTGATATACAACTGAACATCAGCAGGAGAGGACTCTTTAAAGTAGAGACACTACATACTGATATACTGTACACCTGAACATCAGCAGAAGAGGACTCTTTAAAGTAGAGACACTACATACTGATATACACCTGAACATCAGCAGGAGAGGACTCTTTAAAGTAGAGACACTACATACTGATATACACCTGAACATCAGCAGGAGAGGACTCTTTAAAGTAGAGACACTACATACTGATATACACCTGAACATCAGCAGAAGAGGACTCTTTAAAGTAGAGACACTACATACTGATATACACCTGAACATCAGCAGGAGAGGACTCTTTAAAGTAGAGACACTACATACTGATATACACCTGAACATCAGCAGGAGAGGACTCTTTAAAGTAGAGATACTACATACTGATATACAACTTAACATCAACAGGAGAGGACTCTTTAAAGTAGAGACACTACATACTGATATACACCTGAACATCAGCAGGAGAGGACTCTTTAAAGTAGAGACACTACATACTGATATACACCTGAACATCAGCAGGAGAGGACTCTCAGACTTTTAGTCGACTAAAACTTGACTAAATAAAAACAGGATGAAGGTGACTAACTATGACTAAAACGAAAAAGGAAATTCAACACAGGACTAAAACTAAATAAAAAAATAGCTGACGAAATTAACACTAATCTCAACATCACTCCTAATGATGGTTCTAGGATATGATTGGCCGCATGAAAACAGATTGCAGCGTAAACAAAGTCAATCCTCATCTATAGGGCGCTCCGCCGCTCTCCGTCTTCTCCAATTTAGTGAAATCGTTATCTACCCGCCGGTCTTTGTCCTTCACAGCCCTCCCTCCTAGTTTCATCATCGTCCTCTCCTCCTCTTCATCTGCTCATTTATTCCCTCTGACATACCCATAATGTCACTTTAATTTCCTCTTTCACCCTTCACCCAACCGTGTACCCATCCATCCATCCTCTCTTCTTCCCCCTCCTCTTCTTCACACTGCGTTTGTGCGCCTGTATCACTGAAGAGGGATTCATTAGACATTCAGGGGGTTTTATCCTGAGTAATAACACAGAAATTGGCCTCTGCTTGTACATTCAAAATCATTTAGTTTCTCTTTTTCATCCCGTTCCTTTGCATGCTCCATCCATGCGTGGCATCAAAGCTTGCTTCATCGTGTCGGAGCACAGAGGTCTGAAGCTAATTAACGAGGATCGCACTTCATACGTGATTAGACATTTCTTTGTGTCGTGCTACTTGGGAATGGGAGAATTGTATTCTTCATATTTTCATCGTTCTTGTCTTCTGTCACCTCCAGCTGCCCTTTTGTCTTAAAATGAAACCTTATTATTTAAATTCTTCCACAATTTGTTTGTGTTTTTAAGCTTATGACCTCATTTTGGTAATTTTAGGGCTAACACAGGGATAAATGGAAGACATACTCAGATTGTATACTTAAATAAATAGTAAAATACTCTGTTTAATTAAGAATAAAAGTCCTGCATTCCCAAAAAGTAAAAAGTATTGGCATTATATTATAAATAAAGTACCAAAAGTAAAAGTACTTGTTAGGCGTAATGCCCCCTTTCAGAATGGCACATAATCCTGGATGATGATTATTTGTGATATTAATAGTCTGACTGTTCTTTATTTCATTTAACATGTCGCATGTTTACTTCTGGAAAAGAATGACATCACTATGTAACACTCCGAAATCTATTGGCTAGCGCTCCAACACATTGCATGTGTCATTATGATAAAAATAAAGAGCTTTTTGAACATTAAAGCATGACGACATGTCACAGGAGAGACACCACATACTGATATACACCTGAAATGTAGCGTAACAGGGCCCACCCCTTGAAAGAGAGGAAACAGAGGAACTATGTTTAATTATGCAGCGATAACATTTCAATCATCGCATTTTAACCACTACATGCATGCACATCAATACAAAGAACACAAGAACGATTGTGTATCAAATATCATTTTAATATTACTTGACCTCTGTTTTCCCCTAAGCGTCTCCACTCTACTTTTCCACACAGATAAAGGAAGCATAAGCTGGGAGAGTTTGTGCCGCCAGCTCACCCCTCACATGATTTACTCTCTGCCGTGTGTTTGTATATCTTCTGGTGTCAAACAAGAGCTACTCACTGACTGCAGAGTGAACCCGGCTGAATCCTGAGAACACCACTGCTCTTACGTTATGATACACGATGAGGGGGAAAAAATATGAAATGTAACGGGTAAAATATACATGATAAAAAGATATTATAATCATGCGGTCATAGTAGCACACAAAGACCGATGACAGCACATGTTCGTGCCTGCACCCATGCATAACACATGGCGTCTTCATTCCTTTAAACAAACACACACACACGACACACACACACACACACACACACACACACACACACAAACACACACACACACACACACACACACACACACACACACACACACACACACACACACACACACACACACACACACACACACACACACACACACACACACACACACACACACACACACACACACACACACACCATCTGCTGGAGGTGTACATTGTGAGTGACAGTGGTGCTGTATTGTCCTGCTGAGGGCCTGCAGAGTGTCTCTGTGATTTAGAAGAGGCTGGAAGAACAGCATATGTTGAAGAGCACTGCATGGAGAAAGTCAATCATTCACTCCTGCTACATGTAACATTGGGCGTCAAACAGGAAGTGATAGATGAACCAATTGTCTCTTATGTGTCTTCTATAAATACACAATCTGGTCTCTTTCTGTTAGTCTGGGATTTTCCAATGTTTTATTCGTCGTGATAGAGAAACAAAAAAAACAATTTTGAATTATGGTTGCCATGTGTTTCGTAAACTCATGGCAACACAGGTTTTAAAGAGGACATATCCAGGTTCATATGTGTATGTAGTGTCTCTACTGGGACATGTCTCCATGCTTTAATGTTCACAAAGCACTTAATGTTTTTCGTACTGCCTGTGCTGCAGCACCTCTTTTCACCCTCTGTCTGAAACCAGAGCCCAGTCTGCTCTGATTGGTTAGCTGGCCGGCTCTGTTGTGATTGTTCAACCGCTTAGAGTACGTATCACGTACAATGTGTTGGAGCGCTAGCTTATAGAAGCACTAGTGTTGTATAGTGATGTCACCATGTTCGGCAAGTAAACAAAGGAGTGCAATGGAGGCGTTTTAGTCATAGTCACACACTACAGGAAAGGGAAAACCCCAAAAAGTATAAGAGGGCCTCTTTAATTCAATGTATATCTCTGCTGATATATTTGCAACTTTATGTATAATGTGTAGAAGCTCAAGGCATACATTTATCAGAGAAAAACTTTGGTAAATTACTTTATATGGCGTTGTTCAAATATACTCTGTTATTTTTCCTCTGCCAAAGTGGCTTGAGCGATGGACACGAGTGTGTGGACACGATCTGTCAATTCCTCTCTGTATGTCTGTCTCTCTGCAGTAAGACATCTGAATTTGGATGTTGCAAAAAGCCAAAGTACCATCAATAATACTTCCAAGAGGCAGACAGATGGACGGGTGAGTCGCCAACAGGAAGTATCTGAATGTCAGGAGGAAGTAGAGGCTGTAATAATCAGATTTGTGTTGAACTGAACTCTGAGTTAAAGTTGAAGCACGTAGATTACTCAGGCACAATCTGTCGGTACGCAATCTACACGCACATTATACTTTAATAGTGTTTATAATGTATTACGGTACATACATCAACATCATGCATATTCATCTCCTAATGTTCGTTTTATATGAGGACACAGAGGGTGATGCTTGAACAGCAAGAAACTGTAAACACACGATTCTGAAGCTTTGCATTGCCTCAGAGTAACAAATGATATGTAACAGGATTACATGAAACTAAAAAGATCATATAGTGTTTGCTGTAAAAGGATCAGATGTTATTTCTTCTGTAAGCTGTACTGTTCTGTAGGATAATACTTTAAGTGTGCATTAGAGCTGAACGATTAATCGATTTTTAAATTGAAATCGCGATTTGAAATGATGCGATTATCAAATTTTAAAAAAACACACCAATCAGAAGTGCTGTGCTCCACATGTACCAGCCATTGTTAACCAATCAGAAGTGGCCCATGATAGAAGGTGATAGACAGATTGATCCAATCACCTGCCAAGTATTTTTGAAAGTGCCTGCCCTTTCCAGATGGCTTCCAATGGAGCTCTCCTAGATGGTTTGGTGAACCATCTGAGTCAGGTTAGTAATGCTCCATCACATGTTTCTATTACAGGGTGAGTCTTAAACTGAAGCTTGGCTTTAAAGCAACCCAACGGAAGTTTCATGTAAGTTTAGTTATTTCACTCGTAGCTCGGGCTGCGGGGGTGCTAGAGACGGGAGCACGTTGATACGACCTTCCTAGCCGGAGATATGGCCGCACTTTACAATAAACTTCCGTTGGGTCGCTTAAAAACAAATATCGCGAATCGAATCGCAATATCTGTCAGAAAAATCACAATTTGATTATTTCCCCAAATCGTGCAGCCCTAATGTGAATCTATTCGCCTATTGTCTGATCCGCTTCATGGTTTTCACTTTCTTTGCTTCATTTGTTCTGTTTTTAATTCAGTAGGTGAACCTATATGTTCATAAAACATGTTGGCCCTGTCCTACATCCTGTAGCATTCATTTAATCTAAAGCCAGTGTATATACACAGTAACCACATAGTCCCACATGTACGGATGTGTCCCAACATGCACATCAAATATGTATTATGAACCATTATACACTGATTGTCTCTGGAGCTAAATTAGCGTCTACTTATGATTCAAGTCTAAAAATATTTCTCTAAGATTTTCAGTCACAAAGAAAAGTATGTATCTCAATATATATTTACGACTTTTCTTCTATATTTTTAAGAGTGTTTATAATGTAAGTTACAACATTGCTTCTTTGAATCAGTGGTAATAATAAAGATGAGTCGCAGAACAATACCCGAGCACCTAAAATGCTAACGTAAAAATGTTTCGATCATATCATGAACAGGACAACATGTAAAGCCAGGTACTAACATTTTATTATGTTCAGGATATTATAGCAAAGAATGTCCTTGAGGTGAAAGAATAAAGTAAAGGATGTTTACTGCTGGCAGCGTCAGAATCCCATCATTTGTGTAGAAATTACGAGAAACTCCACTTCCACAAACAGTCGTAAAGTTAGGATTTTAATACACAACCTTTTCGTCGAGACAGTAAAATGGAAACGGAGCAACGTGCCAGGACATGTGACGCTTTTTAAAAACATCCACAGGTTACTGCACCTTCTGCACATGGGAGCACACTGGAAAAGAAGCTGCTCCGAAAACAAGGAAAAAAATAATGAAAAAATAGATAAATAGAAAAATCTGCCAATAGAACAAGTGAACATTTGCTTTGATAAGATTTCTTGAAATAAGACGGGATATTTAGACAAATCAGATCTCGTTTTTACCTGGGAGAACTTATTTTGAACGACCAGGATCAGGAAATGCTCCATAGTTTTCTGCTTTCTGATGTTAGTTGGTGATTTTCCAATAAAAATGTCTCAAAACAAGGTGTTTTCAAGAGTCTTTGACTAAACAAGATACTTCTGTCTAGAAACAAGACCCCATATCTCACTGCATCGTTACTCCTTAAGTCAGGGGTGTCAAACTCAAATACACAGTGGGCCAACATTTAAAAGATGGGTACTAGTCGAGGGCCGGACTGGTTCAATGTTTATTGCAGAATGTATTGAAATGAACTTATTGCACATATTAAACCTGGAACTAACAAAGCTTAAATGATTGCCTATAAAAACAACATTAAACATTAAATAATCAGTTGATTCATTTCTTATGGCTCTATCTGCAGCTTGAGTCATTTCTTATGATTACATTTTCACACAGGCCAACAACAGCTTCAACAAAACTATTCCCCTCAAAGAGAAACCAAACATGCCCTGTTGTCGTGAGAGAGAAAGTGCAGAAGGAATCATCCATTAAACTCAGGTTGCTGCTCTGTGATGCTAGTTCAGATACTTGGCATCTCATCTTGGGTGCAAGGTCATCAATGTTTGGGCTCAGGCTGAGCTGAGGAGACCCTCAGGATGGAGTGACGGTGTGCGTGCAATATACCGGAGGGCCAGATCTAATAGGAATTAGAAATTATCCTGCGGGCCGAAATTAAATCCACCAAGGGCCTGATTTGGCCCCCGGGCCTTGAGTTTGACACATGTGCTTTAAGTTATTAGCTCTTATATCAGGTGTAAAAACATATTCAGACAAATATACTAGGCAAGATTTTGAGTTTTTGTAGTGCAACGTGATATTTTATTTTCCTTTCTAGCTTTGACTTTTTAATTTGGAGATGGTTTCAAAAGTTTATCACAACATTGACGTTGTATATGAAGGTTGGCTTTCTGCTCGCTCATCGTATTAAATCCTCTCATGTGACCTTCACGGTGCTATACAGGCTTCAAATGGCAGGTCGTGATGCGTTGTACAAATATGGCATATTCAACCTGACATGCCCTTTAAAGCAGGCTGACTAAATACCTCCAGCAGGCACTTGCACCGCATACGGTTTAAGTCATGAATATGAAGTCCTTCGTACTGCTTCTTAACAATTAATTTGCTTTAATTATTCTATCCAAACTCATTAAGTAAAGTGTTTCCTGTGCAACTCTGTTTATGTCCTCAAACCACTTCATGTGGAAAAGTGTCTTCATGAATTATTGACCATCTCCAAAGGGAGTCTGTCTATTGTTTGGGCTGCATGTCACTCTGGTTTATACACAAAGGGGCCTCATTGATAAAAATAAAAAAAGCTAATTCATGCTTACAATCTAAATCCATCCCAGGGTTATGACTTCATTTAAAAAAGACTTGATGTGATAGCAATTAAAAAGCAGAGCGCTATCTTGAATTACCTCTCTGAATCCAAATTAAGAACAGGTTTTTTAATAGACTTTCGCAGCGTCTTTGAAGTCTTCTCTCCCCACAGAGGAGCCTTTGTGTCTTCCAAAGAGCTGACATGCTGTAATCTTGTTCGGCTATGTTTAGGATTTCCAAATTTAGTCTCCTAACAAAAGCTTTAAAACTAATTCCACTGTTGCCCAAGGTACAGCGGTGCGTGTCTGATATCCTATTGTCTGTCATCACAGTTTGAGTTGCACGATGAAACCCAGGGTCCCGGTGTTTCCTTACATAATGCGCAGGAAGTGGACATTAGACAGGAGCTCTTTACAGGGTCGCTGCTCTGTGTCCTCTAAGTGCTTTCCGAGAGACGAGCACACATATACAACATACGTAAATATATCTGATGTATCTGCACACATGCGTCCCTTTCCTCCTCCACACACAAACACACCATCCATCCATACATGCCACACTCTCCTTTTTATAATCCTCATACCACTAGAGGCTTTCAAGCTTCAATCCGTCACTTTAGCAGCATCGACAGCACCGTGCCGCTTTGTTTAGGGTAAGCTGAGGGATGTGGCACAGGCAGAAAAAAGATCTTGGAAGCTGGTGCCGGAAACAATGCCAGGAAAGTTTCTCTCATGACGTTACAGTGACAACAAAGGGACAACAACCTGAAGGGTAATCCCTCCTTGCCGGACCTTTTTAAAAACAGCTTTCCATCAGACCAACAGAGATGGCAAAAGTACACACGTCCTTTACTCGTGTTTAAAAATACTCTGGTAAAAGTAGAAGTACTGACTAAACTTCTTTACTCAAGTCAAAGTAAAGACTTTGAAATGTACTTCAGTAAAAAGTACCCATAACTAGCAGCTGTTTTAAAGAGTACCTGACCTCCCTTTATATTAATAGAACAATAATGTCATTGTTAGCTAATGAATGTTTCCATGGTGACCAACGGCAACATGACAACGTTTTCATTGGTCCCTCTTCTTTAGAGAAGACCAGGAAATGATGGATACACGGATCGTGTTCAAATCAATAGGCACGCAATGACTCTAAATAATAATGATCACGCCACCAAACACACATTCAGACTAAAGGAACCAGCCTGTTTGGAAAATGAGAGAGGTAGAAAGTACAGGTATTTGAGTTCAACATGTAAGAAGTAGAAAGTACAGGTATTTGAGTTCAACATGTAAGAAGTAGAAAGTACAGGTATTTGTGTTCAACATGTAAGAAGTAGAAAGTACAGGTATTTGTGTTCAACATGTGAGAAGTAGAAAGTTCAGGTATTTGAGTTCAACATGTGAGAAGTAGAAAGTTCAGGTATTTGTGTTCAACATGTGAGAAGTAGAAAGTTCAGGTATTTGTGTTCAACATGTGAGAAGTAGAAAGTACAGGTATTTGAGTTCAACATGTAAGAAGTAGAAAGTACAGGTATTTGTGTTCAACATGTAAGAAGTAGAAAGTACAGGTATTTGAGTTCAACATGTGAGAAGTAGAAAGTACAGGTATTTGAGTTCAACATGTAAGAAGTAGAAAGTACAGGTATTTGTGTTCAACATGTAAGAAGTAGAAAGTACAGGTATTTGTGTTCAACATGTGAGAAGTAGAAAGTTCAGGTATTTGAGTTCAACATGTGAGAAGTAGAAAGTTCAGGTATTTGTGTTCAACATGTAAGAAGTAGAAAGTACAGGTATTTGTGTTCAACATGTAAGAAGTAGAAAGTACAGGTATTTGAGTTCAAAATGTAAGAAGTAGAAAGTACAGGTATTTGTGTTCAACATGTAAGAAGTAGAAAGTACAGGTATTTGGGTTCAACATGTGAGAAGTAGAAAGTACAGGTATTTGTGTTCAACATGTAAGAAGTAGAAAGTACAGGTATTTGGGTTCAACATGTAAGAGGTAGAAAGTACAGGTATTTGTGTTCAAAATGTAAGAAGTCAAAGTAAAAAGTTGTCAGAAAAGTAAGTAGTGGAGTAAAGTACTGATACCAGAAAAATGTACTTAAGTACAGTAACAAAGTATTTGTACTTCACTACCTCCCACCTCTGCAGACCAATCAGGGGAAGGTTTTAAAGACAGGAAAGAGGTGAATGGAAACAAGGAAGTGAAAGTGGAAGTGTATGTCTAACCTGATTACTTTTCGTTTGGATAACTGTAACATCAAATGCAATGTAAGCTATCAATAATATGTGTTTGTACTTAATTGTATCATTCAAAACAACAGAACAATGTAACCTTAGAAAAGAGGATAACTAGTATTAATATTGTGTTCACTGCTCTGAGATTTCGTTCATAGGAAAACCTGCCTGTCATTAAGTCGATCATTATTGTTGATGCATAGCTTCATGAAAAGGTGCATTAGGCATACGATCTTTAAAGGTGGGGTAGGTAAGTTTGAGAAACCGGCTCGAGATACACTTTTTTTTATATTCCATGGAATGCTCTTAACATCCCGATAGCAATGAATATCTGAAGTGCTTTGTCAATAAATCCATATAAAAATGTAATCTGTGGAAGCCGTAGTACTGTAAAAAGCACGACCAATCATCTGAGCCGGCCCGGCTAAAGTAACTGGATGGCCTACCTGCCTGTCAGCCTTCCATCTGTGCACAAACTTATCTCGTGCCCTCATTGGTCATGTGCGCGTTCGTGTGTGTTGGAGGAGGGGCTCTGGAAGGAAGTGGCAGATTTGTTCCGGCTGTGTATTTTCTAATTCTAGCGCACTCGAGCTGGTTTCTCCAAAATTACCTACCCCACCTTTAAGTACATGTGCTGATAGTAAGGGGGGTCACTAGACACTAATTGAAGATGGAATAATGATATCATGTTGATAATAGACATAAGTTAATAATGTGTAAATAATCCGGGGCCTCTGAAATACTTTGATACACTGAAGCTGCGTTCACACGATCAGCGATTGTCTCTGTTGATGAAAACAGCTAGCTTTGTTACTATAATTATGTTGCCTGCTGGCTTGCTCTGCTTCATTCAGCTGTCAATCATGATTGATTGCGCGTCGAACTTTCAGCAAAAAACATAGTTTAAATAATTTGACATGTGAACATAGCTTACTGCCGAATGCTCCATCTCTCTATTCATTTGGAGTGATATCATTTGCCAAAAAGATACAAACACACAATAAACAGATGAGTTTAAAGGTGAGTTTGACCAATAGCAGTACCTAAGTCTGGTCAAGGACACAAATATTGAGTATTCAAGTAGTTTTATAAATGTTTCTCACTTGCTAGCATTGTCTTAGCTTGCTAACAGGCTACCTGCCAACAAGCTAGTTTAGCTTAGCTCTAGCTCAACTGTTTGGAGCAGCTATCCCAGATTTTTTCAAGCAACCAATTATTAGCCTTTTCCTGCATCTTTTTAGAGAGGCCTTTCACAAACGTACTTACTTACAGACTTACCCCAAGCAGCAATTAAATGAAGTTTCCTTTGAGCAATGAGGGACTTTTTTCTGAGCAGCCATTGCTCTTTGTATTCAGGAAGTTGATGTCACAGAGGGTTACTGAATATCCTGTGAGTGCGTGTTGCACGAATCACAGAAGTGGGAAAGGGACGAAGTGTACTCGTACGGTCCCGTGCGAATAGGGCTCTGCTGTTTGCTTTACTTAAAGCTCTTAACTGTGTGATCTCACATAATAGCTGCATGTAGTATAGATCGCATGTGTGAGTGTGAAGAGAAAAGGACTGTGGGTGAGTTGTGTGTGAGGAGCGAGTCAGATATCGGCTAGACACGCCACCGAGGGACGGTCAACTGACCTGTTTGGGTTTGTGTGTGTGTGTGTGTGTGTGTGTGTGTGTGTGTGTGTGTGTGTGTGTGTGTGTGTGTGCGCGCGCATGTGAGAGAGAGAGAGAGAGAGAGAGACTTAATTTGACGGTGCTCCTGACTTCTCTATTTATTGAATTAGATGTCTCTTCAAGTGTTTAAAAAGCAAAGTGATTCTAGGATTCCCCCTTATTGGTTCTGCATGTGTGTGTGTGTGTGTGTGTGTGTGTGTGTGTGTGTGTGTGTGTGTGTGTGTGTGTGTGTGTGTGTGTGTGTGTGTGTGTGTGTGTGTGTGTGTGTGTGTGTGTGTGACGTGCACGACTATGATTGTGTGTGTGTGTGTGTGTGTGTGTGTGTGTTTGTGACGTGCACGACTATGATTGTGTGTGTGTGTGTGTGTGTGTGTGTGTGTGTGTGTGTGTGTGTGTGTGTGTGTGTGTGTGTGTGTGTGTGTGTGTGTGTGTGTGTGTGTGTGTGTGTGTGTGTGTGTGTGTGTGTGTGTGTGACGTGCACGACTATGATTGTGTGTTTGCGCTGGCGGTCCTGGGAGGACTGGTGT
>NC_136902.1:88902506-88927506 GCF_949606895.1 Notothenia rossii | reverse complement strand
CCAAATTTCCTCATGTCCCCTCATCCGGCGCCTCACCTTCCCCTTGCCTCCGGGCTTCATCCGGCGCCTCACCTTCCCCTTGCCTCCGGGCTTCATCCGGCGCCTCACCTTCCCCTTGCCTCCGGGCTTCATCCGGCGCCTCACCTTCCCCTTGCCTCCGGGCTTCATCCGGCGCCTCACCTTCCCCTTGCCTCCGGGCTTCATCCGGCTCCTCACCTTCCCCTTGCCTCCGGGCTTCATCCGGCTCCTCACCTTCCCCTTGCCTCCGGGCTTCATCCTGCTCCTCACCTTCCCCTTGCCTCCGGGCTTCATCCTTGGTCTCTGCATCTCTTCCTCTCTATTCCCCTTCCCATGCTAAACATTGCTCGAGGACATTCTTGTTTCTTTCTTCCTCAAATCCTCTTCCCCTTCTTCCACCCCCCCCCCCCCCCCTTGGCTCCTCTTCCTCTTGCTCATCTTCCTCTTCCTCTCTGCCCAGCATCCATTCCTCTCCACCAATCCCCCTCTTTGCTTCACTCTGTTTTCTATTTACTTCTTGATTCTCATCGTCTCCTCCCTCCTTGCTTGTGCTGTATTTTTGTATCAGTGTCACATATGGGAGTTCGTGTTGATGACTTTCAAGCCTCCTTGCTTTGCCCTAGGGCTGCTCAATTAATCGTATTTTAATCGCGATTACGATTAAGGCTTGCAACGATTACGAAAAAAACAAAACATTTTTTATTATTATTACTTTTCTTTTTTTTTTATATATATATATTTTTGGGTTTTTCAGTTGAATTATACTTAAAGTTCGGGGTAATCAACTGTTAAAAACATACTGTTCACATTTTTTTTTTCTCCAATAAATGGATGTTTTCAAAGTCAATGAATAATCGCATTTAATAATCGCAATTATAATTATTGACGCAAATAATCGAGAATATGATTTTTGCCATAATCGAGCAGCCCTACTTTGCCCGCAGCCCTGTCACATCATGTACAGCAGCATGTTGAGGGTCAGTGGAGGGAAAAAAAATGAAAGTACATTCATTTCAGTAAAACACACCAAGAAAAAAAAACACTTGTTGGAAGTGTTTGTGGCTGCTAGATATTTCGGTACCACTTTATAATAACACTATCCTTATAAAGGGTTTACCAATAGTTTGTAATTCATTTATTAATTAGGTTGTGAACACTTTATAAATCATTGATACGCTTTTATAAGACATGAAATAAACAGGGCAACTGTGACCGGTTGCTTGCTAAATTATTTGCTATTCTCAAGTTTCATTGCTGCTTATCTGCCAATTGCACAATTTCCATTTTTTTTTTGTGAGCCCACATTTATCTCTACTGCTAATCCTTATTAGAAATGGTAGTAAGTCATTAATAAATGGGAATGTGTTTTACACTTTACAACAAGGCTCACTTTTGGCAACTATAAATGTTAGTAACTCGTAAATAAATGGTCACAAAGAGATGCCAAGAAACTTCAAAATGGAAGGGGGGGGGGGGGGAATCAACTCAGTGAAAAACAGATACCAAGAGGCGCTTTCACACCGCAGTACTTTTCCCACAAAGGTTCATGAGAACTTAGTTCATCAGAACTCTTTAGTTCTGATGAACTAAAGAGTAGATCGCGTTCACACCGGAATAAGTTCCTGGGGGTGGATTAATCAAATGAAGCCGCTGACGTCACTTCTTCTTCTTCTGCTTTGGGTTTACTGGCAGGCCGCAAACAACTTCACGGCGTATACTGCCGCCCAAAATCCCCGGCCGGAAGTCCCCGGAGTTGGGGAGTGGCTTCAGTAGAAGCTGTAAATCACCAGAACGCCGACACCTCCTCATCTCCACCGCTCCCATGTTTTATTTTGTGTTGCCATAAATTAGTCTCTCTGCGTTTCTGCGCTGGGCTAATGCTAATAATGCTAATAATGCTAATGCGACGATAATAAAATGGTGGCTTCACAACACTTTTTTTGAGTTTTACGGGTTGTGGTTTGCAATCCGCCCAGCCAATCAGAAATATAGCTCTTTTCTCACAAGAGAGCCGCATGAGAGTCCCTGCTCTCTAGCAGGGACGGAAAAGGGGGTAAAAAGGTTCTCATGAACTCATTTTAGTTGGTGTGAACGCGACATTTCGGAACTATATCGGAACTCAAGTGGGAAAAGTGCTCCGGAGTGAACGCGGCTAAGGATGCTGGCTGATGAAGAACACAAAGTAAGCTAGGTAGCCAATATAAGGCTTAGTCATCTTGCCAAATAGTGAGCCTGTGTTGATGTATTTTAGAACTGGTTTATAAATGGTTCTTAATGATTTATAAAGTGTTTACAACCTAATTCATAACCTAATTATAAACCCTTTATGAATCCTTTATAAGTGTAGTCTTATTGTAAAGTGGTACCGATATTTCCATCATGGCTCCTCTCTTTCTGCTTTTTGAAGAGGTCATACTCTGCTCATTTTCAGTTCCATATTTGAACTTTGTGTCTCTATTGTGACGTGACGCTTAAACTGATGTTTGAAGTTTGTCAGATTGCTAAATCATATTTACTATCAAACTCTACTTTATAATAATAGTTTGGATTTATATAGCGCCTTTCAAGAGACCCAAGGTCGCTTTACGTTACATGTTATTCGCTTTTATCCAAAGCGACTTACATAATCAATACTGTGGACAATCCCAGGGACACAACGACATGCTGACTGCAGTGGGGTTTGAACCTGTGACCCCCTGATCCCAACACCAACGCACTAACCCACTGCACCACACGCCTCTTTACAAAAGAAGAACAGGAGTAGAAACAAACGTAACAAAAACAAAAGGCAGTCAGACCGATAGTCAGACGGACATTAGGGGCCAAAGGCCTCAGCAAACAGATGGGTCCTGAGGGCCCTTTTGAAGGCGTCAAGCGTGGGGATGTTGCAGATCTCCACAGGGTTCCAGAGGGTGGGGGCTGCCACACTGAAGGCTCTGCCCCCGAAGGTTCACAGGTTGGTGCGGGGGTGATAAGCAGGCCAGAGTCTGAAGGCCGCAGGTTCCGGGGTGGGGCATGATTTTAGCCTTTGCAGACCATTTACATGCACTAAATCATATACAGGGGGAAACCGCCAAAAAGCATATCTAAGGGCCTCTTTAAAGTTCTTGATGGTAACTTTTCTCAACTTTATGTTAGATTCCAGATTAACATTTCAGAAGCTCGTTAAAACGTTGAGTCTGCAGAAACCTACTTACATACATTTAAAGATTATTAATGACTATTCCACGCTGCAGATAGTTTCATGCACTCTATGAACTTTGCTATGAACTGATATTCATGAAACTTGGTCAAAGGGTGCACCAATTTTCTAACGACCTCTTGCAGATGCCCTACTTCTTTCTCACTTCTGTTGAGGGGCGGAGATATGAGCTTTCCAAATGCCCTCCTAGTAATGTTTTTTTCTGGATGAGCCCACACATTTCTGACAACATTATTAAGCAAAAATATATTTGAATGCAGTGAGCTCAACACTGATTAGTGGAACTAATTAAGAAACAGACACAGTGTGATCTCTGTATGAGGCAAACTAATTACAACTGCTAAGGGATTCAATTACTTAAACTCCCCCTCCTCTCTAAAATGTGCTTTACCACTGCAGTTTTACTTGGTTGTTGGAGCTTCTCTGTGCAGAAAGATAGATAGATAGAGAGAGAGAGAGAGGTAGGTAGGTAGGTAGGTAGGTAGGTAGGTATGTATGTATAGATAGATATAGATATAGATATAGATATAGATAGATAGATATTCACAGCAGAAAATACATACATGTGTGCGTATAATGATATGTGTGTGCAGAGTTTTACACTAGAAGGCTGTTCTCACATTCATCTGCAGAAGTGGAAAGTTTTAACAGAAGTTTTACAAGTTTGATGTGTACAATTAAAACCTCCAGCACAGCGAAGAAGGAGAGAGGTTGTCTAAAAGAGCTTTTATAGGTGCTGGATCAAAAAGGGAAACTGAAGCAAGAAGCAAACAAAGGATCTGCTGACTGTCAGCTGTTTTAATTGTATAACATTTTGATCTATCAAGGGACTTTGTCAGGTAGTCTAATCACCGTCACTAAAGCAGAACAAGACAGAAACAAACACATCATGTGGTCTTGATCTGCATGATTGATAGTCAATGCACTCTCAGAATCGATGCAGAGCTAAACAACACTGTCTGATACTCCCACAATAGAGTTAAAGGTCACCTAACATGCAAAATCTTGTATACAGATGTGTCCCCAAGATTTGGAAAGTTTCAGGAACAAAGACCCCCTCTCCTTTTGTCCTGATTCATCATTCTGAAAATCAGCTGATCAGATTTTGGCCACTTTATGATGTCATAATGATTTTTTGGCTTGTGTAACCCTTAGCCAATCAGCAACTAAGGTAATGGAAACGCATCTAGCCTCAAAGCATACTCACATAAGCACCACAAAGGCCCAAAACATTTACATTAACGCTTCAAATAAAAGACGACGGAAATAAAAAAACGCTGCAAGAAGCTCCAAACACAACGGAAACGGGGACACTATAAAGTGATGCACACAGCTGGGGCCCGTTGACGTTGGGGGATTATAAAGTGCAGCGTGTTTGTAGCGACGGCAACCGTAAAAGAGGAGGGATGAACCTCTTTACCTCTGCATGTCTCAAATATACATCCAGCCCTGGTGAGGCTTGTTGCATAATATTGCGTCATACGGTACTGGAAAACACAGGACCAACCACTTGCCAGCGTTATGAATGAACTTAATAACCCTCGACAGAATGCATGTCCTTTCAAACCGGGAAAAAAAATATATATATATACTTTCACAACAATGGCAGCTAACTGAATCCTATACTTTTTAGTGTTCAATGTTCTCGTCTGTACGCTTGTAAAAAGAATCTGCGGAGATGAAATCAGGAAGTGTTCAATTCAATTCAAATGTATTGATTCAGCCCAATATCACAAATCACATTTGTCTCAGAGGGCTTCGCAAATCAACAAACTTGAATGATAATGTAAAAACATCAAACATATGAGAAAATTGTGAAAAGACAAGATAAATGTGAAAATACAAATTAATGGGTAAAAAACACAAAATCACCAATATGGCTAGAATACAATAATTACAATTCCATAAAATGAAGGGTCGATGAGGATGTTTAAAAGAGTTTAAAACCATGTGTGTGTGTGTGTGTGTGTGTGTGTGTGTGTGTGTGTGTGTGTGTGTGTGTGTGTGTGTGTGTGTGTGTGTGTGTGTGTGTGTGTGTGTGTGTGTTTCAGGAAGTGACGCTCAGCAGCCAGCCATCTGTCGGCAGATTAATCCTGGCTGCGTTTAGAGATATTACCGACTGGTTTATCGCCCCGGCAACAAGCCTTCAATCCCAGTCCAGCGCATCCACCATGTGACCTTACTGAGCAAGGGGGGGGGGTTGCACACACTCATGCACACACTCATGCACACACACACTCACACGCTCCACTTCCTTTCATCAGTACCATGGTCTGAAGGTTTTAATCCTGCTGAAAGGTTTCGGTGTCACCTATTGAGTTCAAAAATGTCATTACGCCAACCAGCAGGGCTGCACAGCTGTCTGCAAATATTGTTTTCAGGTGGCTATATTTAGCTCTTTATCAATATGATCTCTGGCCACTTGTGTTCCCTTTCTTCTCGAGCGCCAAAGAAAGCTCTTTTTTTATTCCCTAAATCCCTCCCACGTGCTCAAAATCCTCCCACTCACGTTTTTTTTATTTCTCTGTCCCTTCCATGCACACACAACAGGAAACAAAACACACACGTAATACTTGAACACACACACACACACACACACACACACACACACACACACACACACACACACACACACACACACACACACACACACACACACACACACGCACACATACCATGTATACATAACTTCCGGGGACATTACATTGACTTACGTGCATTTCCTGGAGACGTATCCTAACCTTAATCATAACCAACACATGCCTAACCCTTACCCTAACCAAGTCTTCACCCTAACATTAATGAGTCCTCCATTTTTTCCCCATAAGGGAGGTGAGTCCCCACACGTGACTATGTAAACAGATTTAGGTCCCCACAAGTATAGTAATGCTAGGCCACACACACACACACACACACACAGACACACACACACACACACACACACACACACACACACACACACACACACACACACACACACACACACACACACACACACACACTCATTGCCTTTATATAACTTATTTGCATGTGATCATATATATATATATATATATATATATATAAATATTTAGAAACATTTGATTTGGGGTCGTACTTTTTTGGCATTTCTTTATTTTATTCTGTATAATTTCTTACCGATCGAGAATATAATAATATAGAATTAAATACACATAATCATACATTCAGTGGTGGACAGTACAAGTACTCAAGTATTGTACTGTTGTTGACTTATTTGGACTTGCAGATTCAATATTTATGTAGACCCAGTCGCATTTTTGTAATCTGGGTGATGATGACGGTAAAAACAAAACGACTTCCCTTATCTTGTTCAAATGCCACACAAGTGTTAGTCCTGTACGAAAAGGGCTTAAGAAGATGTTTACACACACACACACACACACACACACACACACACACGCACACACACACGCACACGCACACGCACACGCACACACAGGTCATAAATCAGCAGGCACAGGGCCAGTTCAGGCTTGATGTAACATTCAAGGTTTTATTCAGTCTTTACATACAGAACACCAGTCAGAAATATACAGTGAACCTTCAGCAAGGGTCCGTCAGGTACACCATAAAATCTGCAATCGGAAATTTCTTATTTTTAGATGAAAGGTTTACAAAGCGTGAGTGTGTTTCTGTTTTCAGTCCGTGCTTTTACATCAGTAGACGCTGAAGAATGACACGTTTCTAGGGGTGAGAATTGTGTTTTTCTCCCTTTCTGATTCTGAATTTGATCCCTTACGTTGATAACAACTATGATGCCAAATATTGGCTAAACTTGACGTTGCTCCCCCACTCCCCTCATGTCATAATCTAACCATTTGGACACGTTTTAGCCAGAAGCTATTTTCTGGTCGTAATCTCAAACCAACGACCCCGCTGATAGCAGGTTGTTGCAGATCTGGTGAAAGAGAGATGAGCGCGATGCACGGGGGGCCGTTTGGTCAAATCCGGATGTCGGTTTAAATCCCACTCTGCCTGTATCTGCCACTCAGCGTAATTAGATGAAGTAATCACGATTGGTATCATGACAGATTACTGAGAGGTTGAGAGGTCGTTCTCTGAACCCTGCAATGGTTTTTAATCTAGAGTGCGGCGCACCAGTTCCAGACGGGGGGTTTGAAAGGGGCGAAGCATTTTATTTCAAACATTGAATCTGTATAAAGGAGTCCTCATTTAATTTAACACAGTAAAAACACACTGTCTAATTTTGATGGCATAATTGACTACAAGTGCACATTAGTCTTTCAAACAAATGCACAAGTTATGGCTTTTACGTTTATATATAAAGTAAGGAACCCTTGAAGGTTTAAGAGGGGCACTCCAAAGCCCTATAACGTAATTTAACGGCAGTATATTAGGAGTAATGCGGTCGTTCAATGATCCGTTAATGATTGAAGCAGTTTAATTACATGCTGCTTTCCTGAGGAATCCAATCATTTGCTACAAAAAGTTAGCTTGGAGTTTAATGAGAGTGAATTAGCGGACATTTTAAACCCCATTTTCTTTCAGTAACAGTCAAGAGTAACAGCTTTTTTGTTTTTGTTTAAGGAGACCTGAATGGCTACATGACATATGTGGGGCAGTAGTGTGCTGAGGACGAGGGAACGTTTCTGAATTCATGTTTTTGGTAAGGACCTCAATAGCACCAACAGGTAGACCATTTTCTTGGGTGGGCTTCACAGTACAGGGTAAGATGGTCAATGGAAAGTATGCTGACATGTTGGAATACCATTTTTAAATGCAGAAACAGCATTTTTACTAGAAAATATTGTAGTAAAAGATTCTTTCCTGAGTCTGGCGGCAGTACTGTTCCTCACAAGGAGCTTCACTGAGGATTTAATCCTATCTAACTGTAAATTGGAGGTTAACTACACATTGTGCTGGGGACTAAACCCTGGAATGTTCTGGCGTTTGCTTGTATTCCTGCGTACCCTGTGTTTAACAGTAGATCACTTGACTGATTGGCTTATGCATCCTCTTGTACAACAAATTAAAAAGGTATATATTCATGTGCAAATCTCTTAAAGTAGAGGAGTCTGCGTTGTGTAGTGGTTCTTTCAAAATCTTTTGGGAGACTGTAATAAGAAGTTTAAACATAACTGAGTTGGTATCGTGTGCCTGGTTCTGTACCATCTTAAGAACTGGGTTATTAATATACACAACTGGCTTTAAAAGCTTCGTATTGGACTTTAAAAATGTCTTTCTTTAAAGATTCTGCTGAAGAAAACATAGAAACATGCTTATAGCCGTTACACATGCAAACAAATCTTTGAAAATCAACCAAATGTTGCATATCACTTTGGCAAGGGAGGAAGTATCACATATTGTTCTGATATTACATTTTCAACATTCTACCCTTGTTTTTTTTTTTGAAAACAGTTTGTTCCTTTACATTGCAATAAAAACATCTTTTTTTTGATATGTCACTGCACAAAAAAGAGCAACAGACAACAAAAATGAATCCACAAGTGAAAAAGAGAGATAAGCAAATTATGATGAAAGAAATAAAAGTTGCATAATTCATTTCACATTGACAAATATAGAAAAAGCAGACCGTGGAGAGAAGTGGACTGTTGGAAGAAGAACGGCTTGGAGAGTGTGTGAGAGTGTGTGAGAGTGTGTGAGAGTGTGTGAAAGTGTGTGAACTCGCTGACTGTGTGACGGCCGGAGCATTTAGTGAACGTATGAATGTAAACAGAAGAAAACCAGGACACATTTATGTTCCTCTGCACCTTCATGTTGAGTTCGTCAGGGTTTCTGACCTGAATGAAACCAGACATAACAACAGAATCCAAGAGGAGGAAGTTGAAATACGCAGACTGTGTGTTATATATTCTGTTCATTTGTGTATCTACATTATCCCACATGTTTGCAGCAATTTTCAAACCTAGAGAAATCCTGTATTAAGATAAGCGTTGATCACGTGTGTTTAGTTTAGTTGCCTTAAAGCACATGTGTCAAACTCGAGGCCCGGGGGCCAAATCAGGCCCTTGGTGGATTTAATTTCGGCCCGCAGGATAATTTCTCATTTCTATTAGATCTGGCCCTCCGGTATATTGCACGCACACCTTCACTCCATCCTGAGGGTCTCCTCAGCTCAGAGCCTGAGCCCAAACATTGATGACCTTGCCCCCAAGACGAGATGCCAAGTATCTGAGCTAGCATCACAGAGCAGCACACTGAGTTTAATGGATGATTCCTTCTGCACTTTCTCTCTCACGACAATTACATTTTTTTTTTTTAGCTGACACTTTTATCCAAAGCGACTGACAATTACCGATAACAGGGACATTCTCCCTTGAGTAACTAAGGGCTGGGTGCCTTACTCAAGGGCACACTAGTGGTGGTGTTCCTGGTGGGATTTTAACTCACAACCTTCCTATCTTCAGCCCACCTCAATATCCAACAGAGCATGTTTGGTTTCTCTTTGAGGGAAATAGTTTTGTTGAAGCTGTTGTTGGCCTGTGGGAAAATGTAATCATAAGAAATGACTCTGGAAAAGCTGCAGATAGAGCCATAAGAAATGAATCAACTGATTATTTAATGTTTAAAGTTGTTTTTATAGGCAATCATTGAAGCTTTGTTAGTTCCAGGTTTAATATGTGCAATGAGTTCATTTCAATAAGTTCTGCAATAACCATTGAACCAGTCCGGCCCTCCACTAGTACCCATTTTTTAATTTTGGCCCACAGTGTATTTGAGTTTGACACCCCTGATCTAAATGGTGTCGTATCCTTGTTGAGAGAAATGTAGAGCTGTGATTGTCTGCCAGTAGTTGTCTTAAACATACTTTTTTATCAAACTTTAAGTCACATTTTTAAAATACACTTTTAAAATCTGATGGAAGATTTGAGTCAACGGACGACTGGATCTTAATTTATCAAAGAAACAAGCTGAGCGAATGTTAGCCTTTAGCTAATTTGCCCTAAAAACGTGAAACTGCTTTATTGATAATGTTTTCTTTGGGGAGAAGAAGATAACTCTGGGTTTGGTAAAAAACCTCCTGAACGTCTTGTTCTTTTTGGCAATATTTCAAAATCCAATAGAAAAATCCCATTCCTTTTTGCAGAGGGAGCCCTTGCTATGCTAACTTTGGATTCAAATACGTCATCACTGCCCCTCTCTATCGTGGCACAACATTAACTATTGTTCGTGAATTCAAACTGCTCTCCTCACATTCAGAGGTGCTTTTTTTGCTAGAATGAATGAATGTCCGGCATGTGCTAATGAAGGTCCATCTTAAAGGTCCCATGTCATGGCCATTTCTACTGATCATAATTCCATTGTTGAGGTCTACTAGAATAGATTTATATTGTGCAATTTTCCAAACTCACATTGGTTTCTCATACAGCATCTCTGTATAGTATGTGTATTCACTCTCTGTCCTAAATGGCTTGTTGGAGCTCCTGCCCCCCCCCCTCCCTGTGAGCCCAGTGGCCGTCTGCGAGACAGCGAGACACAGCGGAACCCAGCCTGAAACACACACACACCCGCAGCCTGGCTGGGAGTTTGTGTGTGAGCCCAGGCTGAGTTCCGCGGTGTCTCGCTGTCTCGCAGACCCCACACCAGTGAGCCAGCTCACAGCATCCCGCTCCTCGCAGTAGCGAGCCTTGCAGCATCCCGCCGAGTTTGTGTGTGTGTGAGGAAGTCCGCGGATTGGTCCAAACACTATTCCCGAAATACGTCACCATACCCAAGAAGTAAACAAGGGAAAAAGAGAAATGTCCAACGAGGCGTTCTGGGGCAGCATAGACAGGTCTTCTCTGTGTTAGAGTTTTACTCGCTACAGGGTGTACTTTGAGGGTTTGTGACTCTGCAGACCGTTTACATGCAGAAAAACCTTGATAACACACAAGGGGACGGGTAATAACCAGAAAAGCATGACATGGGAACTTTAATTTATCTTATCTGACTCGCTCTGTGCAGATTAGACGTGTAGAGTAGTGACCGACCTGCAGGAGCCACGTTTAGTTCAGGACATCAGCTTGGTGAGCTCAAGGTCAGCGTTTAAGCCTTCGCTAGGAGCACCAGCTCTGTTACTGAGGGAAGCCATGACTCAAACTCTATTATTAGGCATTCTGGCGTGGCCTCTCAGCATCCCCCCCCTACCCGTGCTTACAGTAGACTGCATCCATTTGAGCTCCTCAGAGATCCTCATGGGAGCCTAAGTCTGGGGATAATCACCTGTAAGAATCACTGAGATTATGACAGGGGGAGTGAAAGGGGAAACAGAGTCAGAGGGGGGATTTCTTCTGCTTCAGCTGTTGGTGTTGCATCAATTACTACTGACACTCAGTGTAAAGGTGCTTAGGGTTTTGAAGCATTAGCTGGTGTCGTGTTAAGGTAATTCCAGAGTAGCTACGATGCTGTTCTACGATACAAACTTTTCCTCTTAAAAATAACATCTTTTTAGGTTGGTATGCATTTGCTTTGGTTTGTCATTATTATTTGAAAAAGTAAAAAGGTTATTTTGTCCATTTATATACGTGGATTTGAGTTGTAGAAACAACAAAAATAAACTAAAGTAAACATTTGCAATAGCGTGCATTTTAGTAATCTAGTTAACTATCTAATTTCCCCTTTGTTTACCGCCAGCATAATGACAGAGGAATTGTCCAAAGGCATTGTGGGAAATCGCTAAACAAAGCACAAGCAGGTAAGGCAAGTTAAGGGAAGGTGGATACAACATATATTCAATTAGAAAGGTTTTGACATTACGAAATTTAGTGGAAATTGAATAGGAAAGAAACGAAATACTGAAGCTACAGTTAGGTCTGCTGATGTGTTTATCTGCTTGTGCATTAGTGCATAGGGGAGGGGCCTTTAAACCCCTGAATGTGGCAGTGTTAGGCTCCTACAGTGTCAAGCTACATAAGGCCATTCAATGGGCAGCGGTAAAGAAGATTCTTAACACTAGAAGCAACTTTGCTGATCTGCTACAACGTGTCGGGTTCAAGATGTTCTTTGAGTTAGCTGATTTTGAAGAATGTCACAGTATGTAAACACAGGATTGAAGATAAACTGATTTAAAATGTAAAGGCTGAGAATATGTTAACTCGAGTTCAATCTTCTTTTGAAAGACACCGTATGTAGTGCTGTGAATCGTCCCTACGTCTGGTTTCACAGGCCTGCGCTAAACGATCTTAAATGATGCATCAGTGTATGAGTTCAAACATTAGTTCCTTCAGTCTGCCACTCTCCAGCCGGTCCGCGTTATTCAAGGTGCAACACACTTTTTTTCATCTTGACGTTCTTTTTCTCTAACAAGGCATGCATGCTGAAATCCAGTCAGGAAAGAAAAATGCAAAGGAAAGAAAAACACAACTGTCCCCTAGTAGAGTTACTACACAGCTTGATCATTCAAGAAACATCACGTCATGTAAACATGCCTTTTTCAAACGGCTCGCAGGCGTTAGCTGTGCAGCTGACTCTCGGCAGGGATTAGGGAACGCCTCCACATGCATTGTTTTACATTTTGAATGCAATCAAGAAACAATGAAGTTGCACATATTAAAAAAAATCAGCTGCACAGACTCCTCCTGCTCTGTAGGCCTTCATCGTTAATCAGTTCCTTCAGTGAGAAATATTTAAACAAAAATGAAAAAAAAGACAGACAATTTACACGTGAAAAAAAAACAATTGCACGTCCCAACCAACCCCGCACGCAAAGATACATAAATCTATTTGGATATACTCTAAATGGATAAATAATATTACCATGATATACTCTATGTAACTGTATCAACAATAATTAAATATCTCAAGGATGGCACCATCGCTTTTTTTGAAAAAACAAAGAAGAAAAGAATTCATGGTGATATATTTTTTTATAAAATCTGTAATAAAGTGATGTCCTCTCTTCCCTCTCCTCTCGTTCCCTCTCTCCTCTCCTCCGTCTCTCAGCACACTGGAATGCTGGAAGTTTGTTTTGAGCTTTGGGAGAGATGCGAGTTTACACGTTCATTAGTTCCCCCGCCCAAGTTTACGCAGAAGCAGAGCAGCAAGAGTCGTTACTGTCACCAGAAGCCCCTGGGGGTCCATATGGCTGCCAACCAGCGGAGCACGGAGAGGCGAGGGATCGGGGGAGAAAGAAAAAAAAAAAGAAGTGTTTATGATACTTGATGTGTTTGTGTTAAAATCATCTTTTGCCAAGAGACAAAACATAAACATCGTCAGTCTTGGCTTTAGCTCGTGACAATGTTCCAACCGAGGCGACACTGATCAGACGCAGATCTCTCTCTCCTGGCTTCAGTCTAGGAAAACAAAAAGACCTTCGGGGATATCATATATGTTTTCCCGGAGCGATGTGACCCACCGTCCTTCTCTCCATCTCACAAACGTCGCTCTCGAGACAGTTCTTCCGTTCCTCTTTTAACGATGTTGGCTGCTCATCCTCCCGTTACCCGAGCATCGAGGCGGACACAGTCCAGAAGGAAAGCACCATGGGATGCATCAAACACCGCCGTCATCTTCCAAGTGTCCCCGAAGAATACAAAAACAGCCTCTCATCTCTTCTCCTTTCCTTAACCCTCGTCTCCTCGTCTCAAGCCCCTTGAGGATTTCATTCCCCCACTTTAAAAAGAAAAACGGGGCAGAGGAGAGGGTAATTAGTTTTTTATTTAAAAGACAAAAAGTAGAAAATGGCAGTTGGGATATCTTCCCCATGAGACCAACGTATGTTCGTCACGTTCATTTGCTAAACAGATCTTTTTCCTTCCTCCTTCTCGACCCTCAACGACGGAGGTTTGGTTATTTTTACATTCTGTTTCCTTCAGGAGGGGTCACCTCAGTGCCGTCTTCATCAAATTAAAATCATAATGAATTCCCTCCCTTGCACATTCACCCCCCCCCTCTCCTCCTCCTCCTCCTCCCCCTCCTCCTCAAACCTTTTTTCTTGTCTTCATCATCAGACGTAAGCTGATTCGCTGGACTGGGTGCGTCCGAGGTTTGGCGGCTGGGACAGGTGGGCCATGTCCTTCTTCCTGATCTCGCAGATGGACTTCCTGCGGGCCTGAACGCCTCGGATGGCGGCTTTAATCTTACGCCAGCCCAGGTGGTTGAGCTCGGCCAGGTTGAGCACCACGCAGATGCCGCTCACCGCGAACATGAACACCAGGAACACCGTTTTCTCCGTGGGGCGCGACACGTAGCACTCCACCTCCTTCAGACACGGGTAGCGGTCACACTCGAAAAGCCCGTGCACACTGAAGCCGTAGAGGAAGTACTGACCCACCAAGAAGCCGATCTCCAGCGCGTTTCTGAACACCACCTGGATGATGTAGAAGCGGGAGATGCCTTCTTGCCGGCGCACCTTGGAGCTCTTGGAGTGGGTGAGGCCTCGTGGCGCGTTGGGGATCTCCTTCACTTCCAGGCAGTCCGGTTCCTCCTTTCCTCCTCCTCCATCACCGCCATGTTGAACGAGGATACCGTTGATGTTGCGGAGCTTACGAGTGCCGTCCCTTCCCCCGTAGTCCCTCTCCATGATGGGGTAGAGGAAGGAGTAGCGCCGTTCTTTCTGCTTGGCCGACTGGTGGACGGAGTAGGTGATGAAGCAGAGGCTGGGCGTGCACACCAGGATGATCTGGAAGACCCAGTATCGGATGTGTGAGATGGGGAAGGCCTTGTCGTAGCAGGCCTGGTTGCAGCCGGGTTGCAGGGTGTTGCAGACGAACATGGCCTGCTCGTCCTCGTACACGGTCTCTCCAACGATGGCCACGATCAGGATACGGAAGATCACCACTACAGTGAGCAGGATCCTAGAGAGGAAGAGAGATACATGGGGTTAATCGTCAGAGAGGCACGATGATTTACTGTGTCAGGAAGGATGAGATGTCCTCAGATATCCTTCCTAGGAATTGTACGTGCTCGGTGGAAGGATACAGTGACAAAGGAAGGAACGATAAGAGAGCAGGGAAAGGATGTAAATGAAGGGAGAATCAGTTTTCAAAAGATTATAAATAGACATATTGCAATGTAATAATATCCCATGGTTTTAAAAAGCAAACCCAATGACACCTTCATTTGAAGCGACAGAAGAAAAAGCTAAAGTAGGAAATAGAAAGAAGGCTCGAGCCAGAATGATGGCTGAGAGGAAGGATCTGAAATTGAAATCACAGCAGGGGGCTTCATGAAGGACTCTGAACTGCTTCACTTGAAAAAAAAAGAGTGTGCCGAGCTAGAGAAAAGGGACGAAAGGGAGAACTAATAATGCAGGAGGGGCTCACCATGACACAGAAACTGTAAGTCACTGCTTCTCCTGATAAGAACCAGAGAAGAAGAGTGCCCCAAATCTCCTCTCTCAGCCAGAGTAAACATTGCAGAAGAAGAACGGCTGAGAGCGGAGCCTCGACGGGACGTCAGAGCTCATAACTCACAGCTAGTTATCAACACACAGTTTGTTTGTGTGTGTGTGTGTGTGTGTGTGTGTGTGTGTGTGTGTGTGTGTGTGTGTGTGTGTGTGTGTGTGTGTGTGTGTGTGTGTGTGTGTGTGTGTGTGTGTGTGTGTGTGTGTGTGTGTGTGTGTGTGTGTGTGTGTGTGTGTGTGTGTGTGTGTGTGTGTGTGTGTGTGTGTGTGTGTGTGTGTGTGTGTGTGTCAACAAAGCTTAATTGCACTGACTTGGCATGTATGTACACACCTATGCTTCGTGATGCTACACACACAGAGGGTGGACGACAGGTTTCCCCTCTGTTCCGTTTTTTGGCAAACATCCCTCTTGTTGTTCTTTTTCTTACTTTTCTCATCCCTCATTTATGTTTCATATCTGACACAATGCGAGCACTTTAGACTGCAAGCTTTTTGCCTTCTGCTCAGTGTGCGAGCCTGTGCTGTGTAATCTGTGACTAAAGTCTGGAACAAGGCTGCAGAGTGACCTGGATAAAGTGGTTCATCTGGAGCGGCCCTATTATGCCTTTTGTGATTTAACTTTCCTGCAGAATGTCATATAGGTTTGTGTTCGGCAAAGCTAATACCTCGACTCCTTTGTTTACCTCGGGAACATAGTCAAATCACTAAGTAACACTTGCGCTTCTATTGGCTAGTGCTCCAACACATTGTACGTGATAGGCTAAGGGGCGGGAAATCTCTAAGTCGTTGTCTAATCACAACAGAGCCAGCCAGCTAACCAATCAGAGCAGACTGGGCTCTGGTTTCAGACAGAGGGTGAAAAGAGGTGCTGCAGCACAGGCAGTATGAGAAACATAAAGAGCTTCAGCAGGAGAGGACTCTTTAAAGTAGAGACACTACATACTGATATACACCTGAACATCAGCAGGAGAGGACTCTTTAAAGTAGAGACACTAAATACTGATATACACCTGAACATCAGCAGGAGAGGACTCTTTAAAGTAGAGAGACTACATACTGAGATACACCTGAACATCAGCAGGAGAGGACTCTTTAAAGTAGAGACACTACATACTGATATACACCTGAACATCAGCAGGAGAGGACTCTTTAAAGTAGAGACACTACATACTGATATACACCTGAACATCAGCAGGAGAGGACTCTTTAAAGTAGAGACACTACATACTGATATACACCTGAACATCAGCAGGAGAGGACTCTTTAAAGTAGAGACACTACATACTGATATACACCTGAACATCAGCAGGAGAGGACTCTTTAAAGTAGAGACACCACATACTGATATACACCTGAACATCAGCAGGAGAGGACTCTTTAAAGTAGAGACACTGATATGAACCTGAGAATGAGCATGATAGGGCCTCTTTAACTTGAATATGCTCAGCTGCTCATTAACAGTTATATTAGTGGATTATTAATTTACGCAATGTAAATAGCTTAGAGCAAGGGTGTCAAACTCAAGGCCCGGGGCCAAATCCGACCCGCGACTTCATTTTATGTGGCCCGCAAGAGCTTGCAAAGAATATAATATACAATACAATTGTATACAGTGTAGTTATGAAATTCTTAGGTCATAGGCTCCTCCAACAGTGCAACACAATAAAGCAGATACAATTGTGCAAGTAAATAAAATATAATATAATAGAAATTGTGCAGAATAGTCTACAAGTAGTTGGAATATTAATATATATAAGTTGCAAACAGATTAATGTTATGGATGTTCTTTCAAAAGTTTTGATGTAATTGTTGAATATTTGCTTTCAATTATCTGCGCTAGACTTCTGCTTTCAGACGTAGTTATTTATGAAGTTATTACCAGGACTGATAATAATCCAATACAGAGCCAATAATATAATATAATACATTATTTAATATATATTATATATGTATATTTATATCGTCTTAAAATTGCAACCGGCCCTTTGACACCCCTGGCTTAGAGTATTGTGTTTTTTGAAATAAGTGAAAGATAACCATTTCTTGTATTTAAAAGTAGTCAGTGCCAAATACGTAAGGGTAGTAACACGGATCTCAAAGTCACACATAAAATCACATCACCTTTAACAGTAAATAAGGTAGAATGTGCATTATGTTGCAGTATTAAACTCTATATTTATTGTGACTGGATCACGACTGTGTTACATGATGTAGAGTTTGATTGTAAATATGATTTAGCAATCTGACAAACTTCAAACATCAGTTTAAGTGTCACGTTTCCTGCAAGATCGATGGACTTTTATAGAGACATTCCTCATACACTATCTACTCAGTGGACAGGCTTTTCATTTCCAATCCCACTATAACCTCTATCCTCCATTTCACCTGCAACCATCCCTCAAGATAAGTTTGGATTTATTGGATCAAATCAACAGGAGAGTAGCTGTCACTTGAATTTACCTCGGGCTGTTTCAACACATTTGATTCACTTTGTGCGCAGTATCGATTCAATAAATAAATTAGAAGATCTGCTTATGTCGACATTATTGTGACCTTGTAATGGAACCAGGATGAAGAACACAATATAGGCAGATAGTCATGAGATGGCATGTGTCTGTAATCTACCACTCACACAGAGGCTCTGTCAGTCTTGCCTGGCACAGATGTGGAGTCGAAGGTTAGGAGGTAATCCTTTACAGAGTCTATCTCACATGTACCTCTCGTCAAAATAGCAGGTTATCAGTGATGGCCTCCAAAATAAATTGTAGGAGCGATATGTTACATTACATGTCATTAGATGCTTTTATCCAAAGCAACTTATACATACATTCAGTACTGTGGACAATCCCCACATGAGGGGTGAAGTTTTTTTCCCAGGGACACAACGACATGCTGACTGCAGTGGGATTCGAACTTCCTACCCACTGATTCGAAGTCCATCACACTATCCACTGAGCCACAACCTCCCTATGTTAAAATGTATAATTTTATATATTATGTGTGTATAATATATATATTAGAACATTGTAATTCTTTGTTATTAGTATTATTATATATTTTATTTAAACTAGCCGTTGACGTTATAGCCGACTGCAGCTGCTGGTAATGAGAAGTTAAAAAGACAAAAGAAACACGGAGCAATATAGTTTTTGGACCTTTGAAAATATGTGTTTGTACTGATACCTTTTGTTTAAAGTGGACCTATCATGCTTTATTTGAAAAATATATTGTAGGGCCATACCTATGCAAAACATGTCAGTGAAGTTTTTTTTTCAAAATACCAAACAGATCACCCATTGTAGCCATGCCTCATACTGCTCATACCCCTCTTTTGAAGCCCTGTTAGAGAAACGCGGATTTTGGGTCCTTAGCTTGAAAAAAAGAAAGGAGAGGAGGCGGAGCTAATGCCTGATCAGAATTCTACCGGAGATAAAGTTAAATTCGGTTGTGATAAAACGCCATCCTGTTCTAAACCACATCAAGGATTATTTCTGAAACAGTATGGAGCTCAAATGCTTTTCTCTTGCAGGTTTATCACAAGGTGAGTTCTTTTTTTATTTCCTGCTTTTTAAACACATATGCTCTTCAGTACAGGTTAGCTCGGGGTGTTTTAGTGAGGCTTGCTAATGTAAACAAAGACGAGATTACGTCCAAAACACGTCAGGCATTGTTTCTGATAGCAACTTTCTGTGGGTCCGCCGCTGCTATTACGTCAAAGCGGAAGGAAATCTGTGGGTGTTTCTCAATCTCGAGTACGCTTGCTTGGTAGCACATGTCTTCCGAGCATCTTGCTTCAGAAGCGAGGCAAGAATACTTCCTGGCATTCGGAAAAGGAAGAGTGGAACAGGCGAGCAGGTGTGCGTCATATGAGAGGCCCCGCCTTCCATTTTCCGCCACAGGTTTGGGGAAATTGGTCCGTGCGCAAAGCATTGTGGGGATTTTAAGACCGCAGAGTCTACACATGTGCAGCCTCCAAATTTCTACAAACGAAGTACGCCGGGCTCGGTAGAATTCCAAGTATGCTGGACATTGGAACAGTCTTTCGGCGGCACTCGATGACGTAGTATGTTTGAAATAGTGGCTCTGGAGCGGCTTTTAGTCGACATTGAGAAACACCCAGTATCCGCTCGTTGAACAGCCGTTTTTAAAAGATTTGGGTACGGAGGAAAAGAGAGAAGGTTTTATTTGCCGACGCTGCGTGAGTTCCCCGACGCACCGGGGACACATCTTTATGTATAATCACAAAGTGCCTTTTGCATGATAGGTCCCCTTTAAGTAAAGAGTCATCCAAAATTACCTGAGACGTATTTTTGTCAAGTTGATTGCTATATGTGGATATATACATTTTTGGATTAGACGGAACTACATAAATAATAAATAAAATACTTAATGCCAATGTGCACACCTCTGATCAGCTGGAGGGGAGCAGGGAGATAGAGGGAGGGAAATAAATGCAACAAATTAAAATGTGTTTTGCCCTTGTGGTGACTCCATTAAGGAGCTTAGTGAGCCGAGAATTCACGATGCCAGAGAGAAATGGTATCGCACTGAATGGGAAAATGCACGCTCGCACACCATGCAACAAAACTCAGTGCACACAGTGAGGGAAGACTGTTTTAAAACGAACTGAAATAAGACATCAAATTACTGTTTAAGATGACTTAATTCCAGACAGGGATAAAAAGATTATCAAGTCACCAAAAAAAAAAACTCAGAGTGGCTCGGACATCTCGGCCTTAAATTAAACGAGAAACCTGCCAGTGCCGAGGACAGCGAGCGCGAAAGGAGCACCAGCAGCCATGGAGGAAAATCTCATCACAGAGAATGAATTATATAATAGCTTCCACACGCAAACCCCTCGCTGTAATCTGCGGCTGGGCCAAGGGAGGATTCTTGCATTAGGTTTTTTTTTTTTGTTAATGCCATCGAATAGATTATCAAACGCCACACAGCAAACCCCCCACCTGCTTTTTCTCTCATCTCTAGAGCATCCTTATTTCTTTCCTGCATTTGCACTCCCAGGGTTATATGACCACTTTCTCTGAATATCTCATGAACATGCCTAGTTTTCTCTCAAGAGCCTATATTCTCTGCAAAAATACTCCCAGGAGGCATTTAAATTGCCTGTGGCTTCGCAATTAAATGTGAAAAAAAACATCAAAGGTCATCTAATGCATGCACTGATTGTCTCCACACTCACATATTGATTTGTTAAATAATGTATTCACCAATCAATAGAAAAGTCATTGATTCAAATGTGGAGTTTTCAATAAAGAGTCCTCTCCTGCTGATGTTCAGGTGTATATCAGTATGTAGTGTCTTTACTTTAAAGAGTCCTCTCCTGCTGATGTTCAGGTGTATATCAGTATGTAGTGTCTCTACTTTAAAGAGTCCTCTCCTGCTGATGTTCAGGTGTATATCAATATGTAGTGTCTCTACTTTAAAGAGTCCTCTCCTGCTGATGTTCAGGTGTATATCAGTATCTAGTGTCTCTACTTTAAAGAGTCCTCTCCTGCTGATGTTCAGGTGTATATCAGTATGTAGTATCTCTACTTTAAAGAGTCCTCTCCTGCTGATGTCCAGGTGTGTATCAGTATGTAGTGTCTCTACTTTAAAGAGTCCTCTCCTGCTGATGTTCAGGTGTATATCAATATGTAGTGTCTCTACTTTAAAGAGTCCTCTCCTGCTGATGTTCAGGTGTATATCAGTATGTAGTGTCTCTACTTTAAAGAGTCCTCTCCTGCTGATGTTCAGGTGTATATCAGTATGTAGTGTCTCTACTTTAAAGAGTCCTCTCCTGCTGATGTTCAGGTGTATATCAGTATGTAGTGTCTCTACTTTAAAGAGTCCTCTCCTGCTGATGTTCAGGTGTATATCAGTATGTAGTGTCTCTACTTTAAAGAGTCCTCTCCTGCTGATGTTCAGGTGTATATCAGTATGTAGTGTCTCTACTTTAAAGAGTCCTCTCCTGCTGATGTTCAGGTGTATATCAGTGTGTAGTGTCTCTACTTTAAAGAGTCCTCTCCTGCTGATGTTCAGGTGTATATCAGTATTTAGTGTCTCTACTTTAAAGAGTCCTCTCCTGCTGATGTTCAGGTGTATATCAGTATGTAGTGTCTCTACTTTAAAGAGTCCTCTCCTGCTGATGTTCAGGTGTATATCAGTGTGTAGTGTCTCTACTTTAAAGAGTCCTCTCCTGCTGATGTTCAGGTGTATATCAGTATATAGTGTCTCTACTTTAAAGAGTCCTCTCCTGCTGATGTTCAGGTGTATATCAGTATGTAGTGTCTCTACATGTCTCCATGCTTTGATGTTCAAAAAGCTCTTTATTGTTCTCATACTGCCTGGTCTGCAGCACCTCTTTTCACCCTCTGTCTGAAACCAGAGCCCAGTCTGCTCTGATTGGTTAGCTGGCCGGCTCTGTTGTGATTGGTCGGCTGCTTAGAGATGTCCCGCCCCTTTGTCTATCAAGTACAATGTGTTGGAGATTTAGCCAATAATATAACACACGGATGTTATACGTTGCATACCATTTACTGTACATGAACAAAAACCTATTTCAGTCAGACAACTCACGTGTTTCTTTAACATGTTTATTATAAGCAGCATATAGTTAAGTTTGGCGTCTAGACTCGGGCCTCATCACTCCACAGATATACATAGCACAATGAGTGATGATTAAATAACTAACCCCCGAGCCTACAGGTGGAAGCTGGGGCGGTGGTGGGGCAGACGAGCAGCAGCGACGTGGGGCAGCAATAGCAGCAGCAATCAAAGCATAGAGAAATATCTAGCAGGTTAAAAAGAGCGGCATATTAAGGAGACTCTGTTTGGTTGGTTGTAGAGTGGCATGGGGCGTTATGTATGAAGGCAGCATAAGTGCTTGAGTTGTCTGCCTGAACCAGCTCGCAGACTTCACCCCATATAACAAGGAAGGGAAAACCCCAAAAAGCATAATAGGGCCTCTTTGTGGCTTCCCACTAAAATGTAAAAAACCACGTCAAAGAACATTTAATGCAGGCTCTTGTCTCTGCAGACTCACACATTGATTAGTTGAATCATTTATTGACCAAACAACAGAAAAGTCAATGATACAAATGTGGAGTTTTAAATAAAGCTGGCTGCAGCTTTTTCAAATCTGATTGTCCTTTGTGTTTGGTATTTGGTAATTGTAAGAAGAAACACCAAATTTGAATGTATTTTTAACATTTTCTCCCCATTTGTAGATTTAAAGTTATATCAATTCAGAGAAATGAACCAACCATCAGCTCAGCCCTTTGTTGTATAGATATACTTCAAACATGGCAGACATATATTATCACGTAATATCACATTTCTCTCCCAGCAGACTGTGTTTGTTGCTGCCTTTGACTAATATGTTATCACACAGGCGGTGGTAATTATGCAAAAACATTATGCCAACACAAGTCCATAGCGCCTCTTCTCCTCCAGCAATTGTCCCTCCCGACCTGCCGTCTTTCTTTCTTTCTCTGTCTTCCTCTCACTATCTGACACTGAGTGGGTGTTTGTCATATCAAAAGCTCTCGTTGCAGGCGTGAAGTTAATTATTTAAAATTAAATGTGTAGAGTGATGTGAAATATAATCATAGTATGCTTCTGCCAGTCTGCCTTCTCCGCAAACACACACACACACACACACACACACACACACACACACACACACACACACACACACACACACACACACACACACACACACACACACACACACACACACACACACACACACACACACACACACACACACACACACACACACACACACACACACACACACACACACACAATGGTGTTGCTGCTCCATCGGTCTGCATTATTCAACTTTGAGGGTAATTTAAATGTCTCACTGCGGCTCCCTTCATATTATCCAAGAGCTTGTTTAACGTCAGCCTCTTTTAATAAAAACTTCAACGCTGTTCACATTCAGGATCAGGTGTTTAAAGTAGAGGTAATGTGGGAGTTGTGTGTGGATCCGTGGGCAGAGATGAAGATGAGTTTTGGGGCTTATTGAGGCAAATGTATGAAAAAAAGTACACACTTGTTGAGAGGCAGTTTTAATCCTTGATGTTTTTCATTGAGATGTAGATGGGCACAAGGTGGATTAGAAAAGCAGACGATGTGTGGACAAAGGAGAAGAAAACAAACTGTGGGAATATAATGAGGAAGAGGAGGCAGAAGGACGGGAATAATTGGCCAGGAATCGATAAGGAGCGTCAGATTATGGAGAGATTCGAAGATAAGGAGTAAGAAGAGTGGTTACTTTACCCAGAAACCCAACACAATCCCCCCCCCCCACCCACCCTACTTCGTTTCCATCCCTCTCATCTTGCCTCCCTCTCTCTCTCTTCAATCTCCCCCTCTACTGGTTACCACGGCAACAGGCGAGGGGCAGAAAAAGTGAGACGAAGAGTGAGAGCGAGGCAGAAAGTGTGCCGAGTATCGGAGCTGAAGCCAAGTGAAGACCAACTGCAGATGTGTTGCACCCGGTTAGATGAGGTGCTTCAAAGAGCTTGTTTAGTTTCTGTTAGAAAAATCCTAAGCAACACTTCTCTTTTTTTGGGGGGTGAAGTTTCTGGAAAGATAATGCCGTGAATAAACCCAGAATGTGTTGGATAGATTTTAGAGAAGAGGAACTCTGGTGTTGTTCAAAAGCCTCACAGGAACGCCATTTCAAAACGAATTTCTCAAGATAGCTTAAAGAGGACATATCATGCTCATTTTCAGGTTTATATTTGTATATCATTCCTCTACTGTGACATGTTTCCATGCTTTAATGTTAAAAAAACTCATTATTTTTTAACCTTTGCAGATCATTTACATCACATGTGTCAAACTCAAGGCCCGGGGGCCAAATCAGGCCCTTGGTGGATTTAATTTCGGCCGGCAGGATAATTTCTAATTCCTATTAGATCTGGCCCGCCGGTATATTGCACGCACACCTTCACTCCACCCTGAGGGTCTCCTCAGCTCAGAGCCTGAGCCCAAACATTGATGACCTTACACCCAAGATGAGATGCCAAGTATCTGAACTAGCATCACAGAGCAGCACACTGAGTTTAATGGATGTTTCCTTCTGCACTTTGTCTCTCACGACAACAGGGCATGTTTGGTTTCTCTTTGAGGGAAATAGTTTTGTTGTAGCTGTTGTTGGCCTGTGGGAAAATGTAATCAAAAGAAATGACTCAAGCTGCAGATAGAGCCATAAGAAATGAATGCAACTGATTATTTAATGTTTAATGTTGTTTTTATAGGCAATCATTTAAGCTTTGTTAGTTCCAGGTTTAATATGTGCAATAAGTTCATTTCAATAAGTTCTGCAATAAACATTGAACCAGTCCGGCCCTCGACTAGTACCCATTTTTTTATTTTGGCCCACTGTGTATTTGAGTCTGACACCCCTGATTTACATGCACAAAAACCTTTATAACACACTA